>NC_057794.1:107798098-107819646 GCF_018294505.1 Triticum aestivum | reverse complement strand
ACGCTCACTGTTCATCCAGAGGCAGCATTGATCGGCTTCAGTTAGCAGCAGTAGCGAAGGAATCGCTTGATCGGGTTCAGTTAACAGCCATCGATCGATCGCTCGGGTTCAGTAACGTGTAGCCTGCAGTGTAATCGCTCGGGTTCAGTTAGAGCCCGACGCCTCGCTCGGGTTCAGTTAGAGCCAACGCCTCGCACACACACGCGTAGGTGTACGAGAGAAACGCGCATCGCTCGGCCCCCGACCTCCCACCGTAACCGGGAACTCCCAGAAATTTTCCTCGCCCTCGCTTCTACCATAGTTTTTTCCGTCATGGACGGCCCAAAGAATGTCATGCAGCTACGTCTCCGGCCCGCCCAGGACGAAAAGCCCATTTTCTGTCATGATTTTTTGTCATAGAAGTAGGAGCCCACCACATCTATGATGATACCGGGTTTTGTCACAATTATCGTCATAGAAGTGTCATATGTATGACAGAAAAAAAATCGTTCGGCCCAAAATGTCACGGATCTGTCTTTTTTTGTAGTGGTTGTTGCAATCTCTCTTATCGCAACAACGGCTTTGTTGCAAGATCTGGATCTTGAGAGAATTCGCCGCTCGTGCTCCTCCCGAGCTCGCATCGAGTCGCCGCCTCCCCACGCTGCTCCGACCGCCCCGAGCTCCCATCCAGTCATCATCTCCCCGCGTTGCTCTAACTGCCCCGAGCTCCCGTTGAGTCACGCGCCTCGCCATGACGCGACTTGGTCGGAGGTTCGATGCTTGCCTGCGGCAGTGCCATGGCGGGGATGGGAGGTGCCTTTCCTCCATAACCACCGCCCAACGGGCTCATGACGGACGATGGCGTTGTTTTATTTTGCAACATCCAATCTGTTGCAAGAAATATTTCTGCAACATCAGTCATGTTCCAAAACTTTCTTCCATAACACCATATAGAGGTGAAGACAAAGAGAGAAAATTTTGCAACATCATCTCAATTGCAAAAAAAAAATCTGCAACAATACCTCTGTTGCAAAAAAGTGAAGAGAAAAAAGTTCTGCAACAACCTATGTTGTAAAAAAACCTACAACACAACCTATGCGGCAAAAACATCCACAACAGAATCTCTGTTACAAATCTTTCCACAACAAGAGCTTTGTTGCAAAGAAGAGGAATTAGTTTAGCCGCTTGATTTATCCGACCGCTCGCGAGGCGGCGGATCTTTTAAAAGGATCCGCCGGCCGATGCGTAGCAGCACCCTAATATGAATGCAATTATATTAATAAATGGATTATTAATAATAGGGCAATTAGCCTGCTAATTGGGTTTTGCTATTGCAAACGGTTATTGAAAAAATACTGCGGGCGATGACCTTAGGCAACACACACAGTTTCTAGGAATAAACCGTGTTGGATTAATGAACAATCACACACGACTTTCTCTTGAAAACTGTTTGCGTTAGGCCACCTTGCGCAAACATTTACCACATAGAAACTGTGTGTGATGGACAGCCTTTGCCACATAGTTTCTTCTACGGACCATGTGTGATGCATTCAATAAAGCAAACGATAAAATTGTTAATATCGTGTGCAATGGCAACGCTATCACAAACGATTTAACGGAAAAAATTGTGTGTGATGTACCTATGAACGGAATCGTTTTCCTTGGAGCGACTGTGTGGGATGTACATACGAACATAAACGTTTAGCGGGGACTGTGTGTGGGATGTACTTGCAACCGGAAACAATTTCGCCTGTATAATTGTATTTTTTAGCTCTATTGTATGTATTTCCATATTTGAGCACTCGCCAGTCGCACACGAGCTCATTTTTCCGAGTGTGTGTGCTAGGAGGGTATATCCCCGACGGTTTCTGGGTCGTGTGGGAAGGACCCCCCTATCGCCGTCCCTCACTAGGCGACGGTTCCAAATGTCATCGCGGGAAGGGGTTAAAACCGTTTGTATAGCACTGACGCGTATCAGTGTAAGGGCCGCTCTACCACATGCCATTGGGAGCTTGAGAAGAGGAGTGGTACATGCATGCTCCTCCTCCTCCGCCATCCGCCTCGCCACGCCTCGCCTCATACCGATGCACGCGTGCTGTGGGTTGCAGGAATGAGCCGAGCCAAGCCATAGTTTTGCCAGCCAGAAATGGTTAAGTAATTATGGATTAATTAATGAGTCACTGATGGAAGTCCCACCGTGTAAGATGTTGGACCGTGGGTTGTTCGCCTTCCTGAGACAACCTTCTTGGGGTATGGCCACTCCCTTCCCGGGGGTGCGACCCTTCTTGGGTTATGGTGACTCCCTTCCAGGGGTGCATCGACTCGGTCGTGGGCCTAAGCCAAGCGCAGGCCCATCTACGCGACGATCTATATAGGGAGGTGTTGGTCTGTGGGGTGAACCCTAACTCATCCGCTCCCTCCTCCACGACCCTAGCCATCATCTACTGATCCTCTCTCTATGTTGCTTCTGGTGATACCACCCCGACGACTTCATGCATGGTCGGTCGGGAGAGCAGGTGCCTCCGGAACCCTATCGTTCTAGATCCTGCCCGGGAGAATAACAATAAGGTTTTTGGGGAGCATCACAGCATGACTGCTCCCGATCCGTCCCAGTCTTCGTCCTCCTTTGGTTCCACAACTTCCCCTACATCGACACCATGGCGCCGCCGCCGTCAAGAAGAAGAAGAAGGCCACAAACTACACCGAGGTTGCTGCCACTGCCGCCACGTTGTCCTGGCCAACCAAAGGGTTGTTGGGGAACATAGTAATTCAAAAAAAATCCTATGATCACGCAAGATCTAACTAGGAGATGCATAGCAACGAGAGGGGAGAGTGTGTCTACGTACCCTCGTAGACCGAAAGCGGAAGCATTTAGTAACGTGGTTGATGTAGTCGAACGTCTTCACGATCCAACCGATCCAAGTATCGAACGTATGGTACCTCCGTGTTCAGCACATGTTCAGCATGATGACGTCCCTCGAGCTCTTGATACAGTTGAGGATGAGGGAGAGTTCAGCACGATGGTGTGGTGACGGTGATGATGAAGTTACCGGCGCAGGGCTTCACCTAAGCACTACGACGATATGACTGAGGTGTTAAACTGTGGAAGGGGGCACCGCACACGGCTAAGAGACTGTCTGTTGCCCTTTGGGGTGCCCCCCCACCTCCGTATATAAAGGGGGGAGGAGGTGGCCGGCCAAGGGGGGCGCGCCATGGGGGGATTCCTACTTGGACTCCTAGTCGAAGTAGGATTCACCCCCCCCCCCTCCTTCCTTCCACCGGAGAGGAAAAAGGGGAAGGGAGAGAGAGGGAGAAGGAAAGAGGGGGGGCCCTTCCCCTACTCCAATTCGGTTTGGGCAAGAGGGGGGCGTGCGCCTCCCCACGTGTCCTTCCTTCTCTCCTCTAATATGGCCCAATAGGCCCAATACTTCCCCGGGGGGGTTCCGGTAACCCCTCGATACTCCGGTAAAATATCCGAATCACTTGGAACCATTCCAATGTCCGAATATAACCTTCTAATATATGAATCTTTACCTCTCAACCATTTTGAGACTCATCTTCATGTCTGTGATCTCATCCAGGACTCCGAACAAACTTCGGTCATCAAATCACATAACTCATAATATAAATCGCCATCGAACGTTAAGTGTGCGGACCCTACGGGTTCGAGAACTATGTAGACATGACCGAGACACATCATCGGTCAATAACCAATAACAGAACCTGGATGCTCATGTTGGCTCCTACATATTCTACGAAATTCTTTATCGGTCAAACCGCATAATGACATACATCTTTCCCTTTGTCATCGGTGTGTTACTTGCCTGAGATTCAATCGTCGGTATCATCATACCTAGTTCAATCTCGTTACCAACAAGTCTCTTTACTCATTCCGTAATGCATCATCCCGTAACTAACTCATTAGTCACATTGCTTGCAAGGCTTATAGTGATGTGCATTATCGAGAGGGCCCAGAGATACCTCACCGATACTCGGAGTGACAAATCCTAATCTTGATCTATGCCAACTCAACAAACACCATCGGAGACACCTGTAGTGCTTCTTTATAATCACCCAGTTACGTTGTGACATTTGATAGCACACAAAGTGTTCCTCCAGTATTCGGGAGTTGCATAATCTCATAGTCAGATGAATATGTATAAGTCATGAAGAAAGCAATAGCAATAAAACTAAACGATCATAATGCTAAGCTAATGGATGGGTCTTGTCCATCACATCATTCTCTAATGATGTGATCCCGTTCATCAAATGACAACACATGTCTATGGTCAGGAAACATAACCATCTTTGATTAACGAGCTAGTCTAGTAGAGGAATACTAGGGACACTTTGTTTTGTCTATGTATTCACACATGTCTTAAGTTTCCACTTCATCCAAGAATACCACCGAATCAAAGTAAGACCTTGGTGGTAACCAGTATGACTATTATCGCCCACAACTCTTGTGTTCTACTCATGCATATAACATCTTCGCAAAGACCTGGCTCTAATACCACTATTGGGGAACGTAGTAATTCAAAATAAAATCTACGATCAGACAAGACCTAACTAGGAGATGCATAGCAAGGAGAGGGGAGAGTGTGTCCACGTACCCTCGTAGACCGAAAGCGGAAGCGTTTAGTAACGTGCTTGATGTAGCCGAACGTCTTCACGATCTAGCCGATCCAAGTACCGAACGTACAACACACCTCCGTGTTCAGCACACATTCAGCACGATGACATCCCTCGATCTCTTGATCCATACGAGGGAGCATTCCGTCAGCACGACAGCGTGGTGTCGGTGATGATGAAGTTACCAGCGCATGGCTTCACCTAAGCACTACGACTATATGATCGAGGTGTTAAACTGTGGAAGGGGGCACCGCACATGGCTAAGAGATTGTCTATTGTCCTTTGGGGTGCCCAAACCTGTTACCATCCGCCTTAGTCTCTCAATGAAAGCACCAATGTCGATGTCAAAACCGGCGGGTCTCAGGTAGGGGGTCCCGAACTGTGCGTCTAAGGCGGATGGTAAAAGGAGGCGGGGGACACAATGTTTACCCAGGTTCGGGCCCTCTCGATGGAGGTGATACCCTACGTCCTGCTTGATTGATCTTGAAGTATGAGAATTACAAGAGTTGATCTACCACGAGATGGTAGAGGCTAAACCCTAGAAGCTAACCTATGATTATGATTGTTGTCGTCCTACGGACTAAACCCTCCGGTTTATATAGACACCGGAGGGGGCTAGAGTTATACAGAGTAGGTTACAAGGGAGGAGATCTACATATCCGAACTGCCAAGCTTGCCTTCCACGCAAAGGAGATTCCCACCCGGACACGGGACAAAGTCTTCAATCTTGTATCTTCATAGTCCAACAGTCCGGCCAAAGTATATGGTTCGGCTGTCCGAGGACCCCCTAATCCAGGACTCCCTCAGTGCCCCCCGCCTCCATATATAAGGGGGGACGAGGAGGTGGCTGGCCAAGGAGGCGCGCCATGGGGGGAGTCCTACTTGGACTCCTAGTCCAAGTAGGATTTGCCCCCCCCCTCCTTCCTTCCACCGGAGAGGGAAAAGGGGAAGGGAGAGAGAGGGAGAAGGAAAGAGGGGGGCCGCCCCCTCCCCTAGTCCAATTCGGTTTGGGCAAGAGGGGGCACACCTCCCCACATGGCATTCCTTCTCTCCTCTAATATGGCCCAATAGGCCCAATACTTCCCCCGGGGGTTCCGGTAACCCCTCGGTACTCCAGTAAAATATCTAAATCACTCGAAACCATTCTGATGTCCAAATATAACCTTCCAATATATGAATCTTTACCTCTCGAACATTTTTAAACTCCTCATCATGTCCGTGATCTCATCCGGGACTCCGAACAAACTACGGTCATCAAATCACATAACTCATAATACAAATCGTCATTGAACGTTAAGCGTGCGGACCCTAAGGGTTCAAGAACTATGTAGACATGACCGAGATACATCTTTGGTCAATAACCAATAGCGGAACCTGGATGCTCATATTGGCTCCTACATATTCTATGAAGATCTTTATCGGTCAAACCGCATAACAACATACGTCATCCCCTTTGTCATTGGTATGTTACTTGCCCGAGATTCGATCGTCGGTATCATCATACCTAGTTCAATCTCGTTACCGGCAAGTCTCTCAATGATCACCCAGTGTTCCTCCAGTCTTTATAATCACCCAGTTATGTTGTGACGTTTGATAGCACACAAAGTGTTCCTCCGGTATTCGGGAGTTCCATAATCTCATAGATAGAGGAATATGTATAAGGCATGAAGAAAGCAATAGCAATAAAACTAAACGATCATAATGCTAAGCTAATGGATGGGTCTAGTCCATCACATCATTCTCTAATGATGTGATCCCATTCATGAAATGACAACACATGTCCATGGCTAGGAAACTTAACCATCTTTGATTAACGAGCTAGTCAAGTAGAGGCATACTAGGGACACTCTGTTTGCCTATGTATTCACACATGTACTAAGTTTCCGGTTAATACAATTCTAGCTTGAATAATAAACATTTATCATGATATATGGAAATATAAATAACAGCTTTATTATTGCCTCTAGGGCATATTTCCTTCAGTCTCCCACTTGCACTAGAGTCAACAATCTAGTTCATATCGTCATGTGATTTAACACCAATAGTTCACATCTTTATGTGATTAGTTCACATCACCATGTGACTAATACCCAAATGGTTTTACTAGAGTCAATAATCTAGTTCACATCGCTATGTGATTAACACCCAAAGAGTACTAAGGTGTGATCATGTTTGTTTGTGAGAGAAGCTTAGTCAATGGGTCTGTGCGATCGCCTGCCAGTGGAAGGCTTTCTGCGTTCAGTCAATCTACACAGAGTGAATCGGTCCCTAAGGAACCCCCGAAAGGGCTGCCGTCCGATGGACATTTAGAGCCGTATGTATTGTGCAAATTTTCTATGTCTACAATGCTCAGCATGGAGCTACTCTTGCTAATTGCTCCCACTTTCAATATGTATCCAGATTGAGACTCAGAGTCATCCGGATCGGTGTAAAAGCATGCATCGACGTAACTCTTTACGACGAACTCTTTATCACCTCCATAACCGAGAAATATCTCCTTAGTCTTCTAAGGATAATTTTGACCGTTGTCCAGTGATCCACTCCTGGATCAATATCGTACCCCCTTGCCAAACTCATGGCAAGGTACACAATAGGTTTGGCACACAACATAGCATACTTTATAGAACCTATGGCCGAGGCATAGGGAATGACTTTCATTCTCTTTCTATTTTCTGCCGTGGTCGTGTTTTGAGTCTTACCCAACTTTATACCTTGCAATACAGGCAAGAACTCCTTCTTTGACTGTTCCATTTTTGATCTACTGCACAATCTTTTCAAGGTATGTACTCATTGAAAAATCTTATCAAGTGTCTTGATCTATCTCTATAGATCTTGATGCCCAATATGTAAGCAGCTTCACCGAGGTCTTTCATTGAAAAACTCCTTTCAAACACTCCTTTATGATTTCCAGAAAATTCTCCATCATTTCCGATTGTTGGTGTCAAAACCAGCGAATCTCGGGTAGGGGGTCCCGAACTGTGCATCTAAGGCGGATGGTAACAGGAGGCAGGGGACACGATGTTTACCCAGGTTCCGGCCCTCTCGATGGAGGTAATACCCTACGTCCTTCTTGATTGATCTTGATGATATGAGTATTACAAGAGTTGATCTACCACGAGATCGTAGAGGCTAAACCCTATAAGCTAGCCTATGGTATGGTTGTCTGTTATCTCTACCAACTAGCCTGGCCCTGGTTTATGTAATACACCAGAGGCCTAGGATAACAAGAGTCCTAGCCGAATATGCCGGTGGGGGAGGAGTCCTTGTCTTGACCACCAAGTCTTGTGGAATCTTCCTTGTATGCGGCAGCTATCCGAACTAGCCCATGAGTATACGGCCATGGGGGTCCTCGGCCCAATCTAACTGACCGGGAGATGACGTGGTGAGTACCCCCTAGTCCAGGACACCGTCAGTAGCCCCCTGAACCGGTCTTCAAGTTGGGGACGCTCCTCGATTCTTCCGAACTGTTCTTTGTATTCGGTCATCGGTCTTGAAAACTGGTTCAACAAATCTTCCCATCTTCTATCTTGAGGTTTGCTGAGCTAAATCTGAAGATCTCGCACATCGGGTATCTGAGGAGCCCTTTAAGTATTCGTCCTTTATCAATGCCTTGTTATTTTTATGCCACACCTCGGGTTTGAAGTTGTTCCCGAGTGGCAGCGTCCTCTTGCGTCCGAGCTCCAACGCCGGACTGCATTCTAGGTATCTTTTGCAGCCAGGCACCAACGCCGGACTGCTTTCCGAGCTCCAACGCCGGAACGTATCCAAGCTCCAACGCCGGACTATGTCCAAGCTCCAACGTCGGACTGTATCCGGGCTCCAACGCCGGACTAAATCCGAGGTGTTATAAACACCTTGGTTCAAAAAAGTTGAAGGAGTTTAGCCGAGCTTATTGCCGGAAATGCCCTCTATGGAGCCAGCCACTAGCGTCGAGCTTTATGCCGGACTACTCCCGAGGTGGTGCACCACCCCGACTGTGGGCCGATTTTTTGTCAGTATTTTTGATTGGTGCAATTTATTCTCTGCCGAGATATATAGAAAGTAGCCCTCAAGGTGTGTATCGTTCTAAAACCCGAGATGCACCTGAAGGATGACATAAGACCGCTGATCCCAGTAGCCGCTGAGACTCAGGTTGATTTGCAAAATCAGCCTGAGGATCAACTCCTAGCTCGGCAGAATACTTCGGGACACAAAAAGCAGCGTGCTCAGTCCTCGAGACTCAGGTTGGGTGTGGCCGACCAACCTGAGGATCAAAATCTCCTCAGAAAATGTATTGCACTTAAAATTTTCTGCATTGGACTGGCCATGCAGTAGCCCCCGAGACACTGGTCGGGTGGCAACACCAGATCAGGGGATCGATGTGCCCCTTTAGTATTTGTAAATAATAAGCCCGAAGCCCAGTAGCCCCCGAGCCTTAATGTAGGCACGGGTGGCCGAATTAAGGATCGATATCCATAGTAAAATCACAAATTATGTGTAATGACTCTATGTATCCAAGTACTTTACGTCATTAATGCTCGGATCCGCATTGTACAAAACTTTGTTGACCGACCATCGGCTTCCACCTCCTCGGCCAGTAGCCGAGGAGTGTTTGTCCTACTTTATGAAGCCTTTATGAGGGCAAAGATTTACGACAAACAAGGCAATCTAGCCATACGGTTTTATAAACAAAGGTACACAGAGAGATATGTTATATTACTGTTTAACATAAGAAATGTCTTCCAAAGAAAATAGTCCCGCTGTCGGTTCCTTTCTTTGGGTTGTCATGCTAAGCATGATCATGAAACCTCAACTCTAATGTAAGAGCAAAATATTGAGGATTTAGTTTGGGAGGCCAGTTACTAGCCCCCGGTAGTGTTCGGCGACAGTCGAGGTCAAGCCGTAAAAACTTCGTCCACTGTTATGAATGGCCCATCATTTAACACAGTCATCGGATCGCTGACCAGTTTACGCTTATTGTGACAGTCAGTTTTTGGCTTTCTCCACTGAGGTGCTTAACCATGTGAGCTGGAAGCACAATTGCAGTGGTTCTCCCTTTGCACACCTAGCCGAACAAAGCGGAACTTAGGAGGCAAGCGCAAGAGTCGGGCAACCCAACTATTGACCGAAGACGCAATTCAAAACCAATGCATATATAGCAATATCCGAGCATGTTTTTGCCGAATCTCTAAAGGTGTCCAGCACTGCACTGCGAGACTTGTGCTGAAAACACACAAATAGTTTGAAAGTGCCATAAGCTTGGAAAACCAAAAAACGTCAGTAAAAACTTGACATCCAAACAAGATCAAGTGTCCGGTGCCAATCCGAAAATGGGAAGAAAAAAAGTGTGCTTCTCTTGTGCTTTAACATGACGCACCCGATCTCAAGACTTCACGCGAGTCAGCCTACGGCTTCAAGCTCCTTATCCCAAAGGCGGAGTACTTCTCCGAGGTCAGTTTAGCAAACTAAACTCAAGCGGCTTTCAGAGAGAAGACAGGCTATCCAACTATTGACCATAAACTCGAGTCGAAAAAGGAGCGGTAGAAAAAGACTTTGCAATGACCAAGAAGAAAACACATTTACTATAAAACAGCTCATATAAATTTTAAGAGCCCCCAAGTGACTTGGGTAAAAGAATTATATGTATAATGATTGTATGTACCGAAGTACTTATATCATATCTATGTTCACCCGAACTTTAAATGCGTCTTAACCGGCCGTCGGCTTCTCCCTCTTTGGCCAAGGGCCGAAAAGTGTCATGTACTCCACCTGTCGAGAGTATCGACGGTGTTTCCGATGACCAGGCAATCAGGCCATAAGGCTGTAACAGACAAAGCGCGCTCAGGGAACTTATGCTATATTACTAACAAAGTGTAAGAAGCATCTTCGAAGAAAATAGTACCCCCACCGATACCTTTCTTCGGTGCTCATTATTACTATCAGACTTGTGTAATAGATTTGTTGTACTCATGAGTTCCGTTGTGTGCCGACCATGATTGAAAACAATAAGAGCGCTAGCTTTCGGCTTCACCCAGTCTGAGGTCAGAGCTCCGATGACTCGGTCGTGACAATCGCAGAGGTGCTCCCTTTACTCCCTAGCCGAACAATCGGGAACGTAGGGGTAAACACAGGAGCAAGGCAACCCAGCATGCAAATCGCTTAGGTCAATATGGTGCATATTGTGGCGTAATACACGAACAAGGAACAAAGTCGTACAAGTATAATCATATGCAAGAGGAAAAGCTCCATCAAGGGAGCCCCCAAATAAACGGGGTATTTGAATATGCGAGTCACAAACAAAGTTTTGACAAGAAACTTTGTCACAAACAACTTTGTGCCAAAAAGTATAATGCTTGGTCAAACCGAACAAAATTTAAAACTGAAAGTTTTTGAGCATGAAAGCACTTAGCTGGTGAATGTGCTCGATGTTGATGACGCAGGCCGAGATTGTGGCGGGACGAGATCCCAGCCCCCAAGCCGGTCCCGAGATGTCCGAGTAAAGAACTCGGCTTGATGAAGTGGTGACACAGCATAGTCGATGGGCGAGATGAAAACCCCAGCCCAACCGCGGCGACGAAGCAGGCCTGCAGTGTGACGCCGAAGCCCCCAGCGTGTGTTAATGAAGTGATGACGAAGCCCCCAGTCAGCCGAGGTGACGTGGTACATCGGTACGCCGCGGTGACAGCGCTGCCCGGATTATCTACCCCTGCACAGAAAATAGTGCAAGCCGGAGATAAAAAGAATAATAATAATAAAAATGTTGCATAATCAATAATTTATGCAAAGTGAGCAATAAAAGAAATATGGCATGTGCACCGAATACACGATGAGGTTGAGCTCTCTCGGCGATGCCGAAGTCCCTGAGACAACCGAACACGTCGGTATGGCAACACGACCAACAAGGTGATCACGCGAGCCGATTTACGCCGATTGGGACGATGATATCGGCTTGCCGAAGAGACTAGGTGACACAGTCAAAGTCGATCACCTACACGCATAAAATAGTGCGGTCCAAAAAGGATAATTGCTTTTCGCAAAAATAATTTATTGAAAGAGATGTGGCCTGGCATCAAAGTCATGTCGATGCAGGTCATCAGCGTGACATGGTGAAGGCATGGCCAAGCCCGAATTCGCAGGCCGGTCTGAGTTCCAGATGCGGCATTCGCCAAACTGTATACGAAAACTGACCGAACCACCACGCGGTCGTTGTTAATGTGGCCACCATTTGATAGACCTGTGTATATATGATGAAACAAACCGGAGTAATAATTTCTTGGGAAAAATAAACCCAAGCAAGAAAAAATAATAGGATTGATAGCACCTGGTTGATCTGTTTTAGCAATCTGGAGAAAGGTTACTCCAAAAATTTGGGGGCTCGATCCGCACACCCATTGCCCGATGGGTGATGAAGAGGTGGCATGGCGATGCTAGCAAAGCTTGGCTCGCCGAGGAAAAGCCCGTGGTCCAGCTAATGTGATGAAGCCGGTCGGCTGGTGACGCCGAAGTCTCCAAAGTAAGTTGATGAAGATATGGTGAAGCCCTCGGTCTAGCCGAGGAGACGAAGCAGGTCGGTAAGGAGAGGGTGCAGCTGCCGTGTCAGCCGAGGTGTTGAAGCAGTTCGGCGTGATGGACATCGGCTTGAATAAGCAATAGTGCGGCCATGCTGACGCAGGTCGTAACTTGTGATGCGGTCAATGCCGGTTTGATGAAGTGACCATGCGGCGATGTCTGTGTTCCCGCTTCATGTATTCCATGGGGCGGCGATGTTGGTGATGATTTATCCTTGTTGATTCTGAACTCTTGTTCACTCGCCAAGATGATGATCCGAAGAAGTTGAGCTCGGCTCAAAAGGCGACGATGTGTCTAGCGCAGGTCGGTGGCCGTGGAGCAGTATTGCCGGACTGATTTGACACCAGCATGATAGTGAACATTACCTCAGAGGAGGATTAAAATTTTATGGGCACGTGTTTAAAAACAACGCACAATACCCTAGGAGAAAATTTCTTTAAGAAGGTTGTCCCATATCACGTTCATAAAGAAACATGAATTCGGGTCGGATCCATATTCACGCAGAAAACAGACCCGAAAAGTGATGTGCTAGTCGGAAGGTTTTGGGAGTTTGGACGGTTGGATCGAGCTGAAATTTTGAGGGGTGTTAGACATGGGAAATCCGCAGCCGATCAGCAGTTGGATCTTCCAGAGGAAGTCCGAGCTAGGTGCAGGAGACCACGCCCTAAACTCGTCCAGATTCCCGTCCAGATTTGACACAGCTCCGGTATATCATAGATTGCCGGAGATTCCTCCATCGGAACTCGACGAAATTTTGCATGGTTGTTGTAGACTCAATTCCGCACAATTCCACCAAAGGGATCGTCAAAGCGACGCTCTAAGAGGTGGTGGCAGCGGATACAAGTTTGCTGTTTGGAAAAACAGCACGGTCGCTCGAGGGCAATGTTGACGTTGAGCCCCCGAGCTCCATGGATGATTCCTCCATGATCTTGATAGAGATCGGAGTTGATGTTGATGAAGGCCCTCATCTGAACATGACGATCGGAGATGGAGCACGGTCCTCGGTCGAGCCAAGGTGATCAGTTGAGCCCGCGATGAATATGTCAGCATCGCAGTTGACCTGCAGACGAGCCATCGATCCTTTTGCCGATCACACAGCGGAATTCTCAATGAAAGCACCAATGTCGGTGTCAAAACCGGCGGATCTCGGGTAGGGGGTCCCGAACTGTGCGCCTAAGGTGGATGGTAACAGGAGGCATGGGACACGATGTTTACTCAGGTTCGGGCCCTCTCGATGGAGGTAATACCCTACGTCCTGCTTGATTGATCTTATGATATGAGTATTACAAGAGTTGATCTACCACGAGATCGTAGAGGCTAAACCCTATAAGCTAGCCTATGGTATGATTGTCTGTTATCTCTATCGACTAGCCTGGCCCTGGTTTATATAATGCACCAGAGGCCTAGGATAACAAGAGTCCTAGCCGAAAACGCCGGTGGGGGAGGAGTCCTTGTCTTGACCACCAAGTCTTGTGGAATCTTCCTTGTATGCGGCAACTGTCCGAACTGGCCCATGAGTATACGGCCATGGGGGTCCTAGGCCCAATCTAACTGACCGGGAGATGACGTGGTGAGTACACCCTAGTCTAGGACACCGTCACCGATCAACAATATGTCATTCACATATACTTATCAGAAATGCTATAGTGCTCTCACTCACTTTTTTGTAAATACAGGCTTCACCGCAAGTCTGTATAAAACTATACGATTTGATCAACTCATCAAAGCATATATTCCAACTCCGAGATGCTTGCACCAGTCCATAGATGGATCGCTGGAGCTTGCACATTTTGTTAGCATCTTTAGGATTGACAAAACCTTCTAGTCGTATCATATACAACTCTTCTTTAATAAATCCATTAAGGAATGCAGTTTTGACATCCATTTGTCAGATTTCATAAAATGTGGCAATTGCTAACATGATTCGGACAGACTTAAGCATCGCTAGGGGTGAGAAGGTCTCATCGTAGTCAACTCCTTGAACTTGTCGAAAACCTTTCGCAACAAGTCGAGCTTCGTAGATAGTAACACTACCGTCATCGTTAGTCTTCTTCTTGAAGATCAATTTATTCTCTATGGCTTGCCGATCATCGGGCAAGTCAACCAAAGACCACACTTTGTTCTCATACATGGATCCCATCTCAAATTTCATGGCCTCAAGCCATTTCGCAGAATCTGGGTGATGAAGCTATGTACCTAGGGTAGGGTCATGGACCTGACCTAGACATCCTCCCCTAGGACAGGACCCTAAAGCCAGGATCATTCAAAGAGTACCATCATCCACTCGACCATGGACGTTCCACTCGGAAGAATCAATGTCATTCGACCGTCGCAAAAGTGACTCGACGGGCAGAAGAGCTAAAGTCACTCTGCATGAACAACAGTTGAGCATTTACTTGTAGGCTTAATTGTCATTTATAGCACCTAAATATAGGCGTTACCAGTAACGTCTCCATCTTTATGTACCTTAAACCCTTTGTAACTAAGGGCGAGAGGGGTCTGGCGAACTCTATATAAGCCACCCCCTCCTCAGGGACAAGGGTTCGCACCCCCTGTAACACACACGCATATAATCCAGTCGACCACCTCCGGGCTCTGAGACGTAGGGTTGTTACTTCCTCTGAGAAGGGCCTGAACTCGTAAAACTCGCGTGTACAACTCCTCCATAGCTAGGATCTTACCTCTACATCCCTACCCCCCATTCTACTGTCAGACTCAGAACCACGACAGTTGGCGCCCACCGTGTGGCAGGTGTCTTAGCGACTTGTTGGAGAAGTTGCAATTTTTCCGATCCCCGTCAACATGGTTTTGGGCGGAAGTTTGGCTGAGGGCCGCGAGATCCATCTCAGTGCGCTCGTATTCCTCGCCGACAACTCCGCTTGGCTCCAAGAAGCGCCACTTGACGTCGAGGCGCTCCCCATTCGCGGAGCAATGCACTTTCGCGCGTGCATCCGTGGCGTCCTCCTACGGCAGTCGTCGACTCAGTATCGGTCGGCTCCTGCGCTGACCTCCCTCCCTGCCACCCGTCGGAGCAAGCGTTCCGGTCGATCGAGGCTTCAATGGTGGGTGAAGCATGCGGTGGCTCGCCAGTCGGCCACCCCCCAAGTCGCGGCAATCGAGCCTGACGAAACTCTCTATGGCCTGTTCAACCTGTCGACTGGCTCCATAGAGACTGCATCCGAGTGCGACAGCAGCGACCTCGCGGCGGAAGTTTTGATGGTCAATGGACCACGCATTCCTCCTGGCTTCACTCATGAAGACGGAGGCGATAGGGGCGGCGATTCGTCGCGTGTTCACGAAGAGTACCGCCCTGAACCCCTCTCTTCGCAGCGAAGGGAGGAACTTCGCCGCTGGAACATGGATGCCCTTCACACTCCTGTCGTTGGAGAAACCCCTGAGGCCCGGGCCTTGGAGGAGGCGCGCCTGGCCAACTTGGATGAGCGCACTCGACTGGAGAACCTCCAGCGCGCACTCGATGAGCGTGCTCGGCAGCGTATCCCCGAGTCCAGTCGACGTCAACTTTTTCTGCCTCTGACTCAGGTATACCGAACTCCGATCCAGAATCTCGTAGTTGTGGCCCGAATAGCGGAGTCAATCCAACCTTCTCAGTCAGAAGCTGGTCAAGGTCTGGTGCAGATCCGGGCTTTGCTCCGTGCGGCGGGAGAGAAGAATACAGCAGTATCTCAGTCACGGAATAGGATCCATAGCAGATCCGTGGTTGCAGACACAGTTCAATCGGCTCACAGCCCGAGATTGCCCCCGAGGCATGAAGGACGTGAAGACCGGCGAGATCAGTACAGAAACCGCGAGCAGTATGATCACCGACTCGATCACGATGATCGTCGTCGAGTGCCCACGCCTCCCCCAAGGAGTGGGTTATACGTGCCTCGGCAGCATGATGACAGACGTCCTCACAGTGGTGGGCGAAGGATTCCAGTTGACCCCAGGGACCGGGCTTTGATGCAAGATCTATTCTCGTTTAGGGTCTGGTCGGCAGAAACAGAGCTCACAGAGAGGGTCATGACAGAGATTTCCCAACCAGCAGCAGGGTACATGTCTCAGGTCCAGAGTGCTTCAGCAGAGCCATCAGGGCTACGGTGATTCCTCCCAACTTTAGGTTGGCGACTGGAGTCAGTAAGTTCACTGGCCAGTCCAAGTCTGATACTTGGCTTAAGGATTATCGAGTGGCTGTACAGATTGGTGGTGGCAATGATGAAGTGGCCATGAAGCACCTTCCTTTGATGTTGGAGGGCTCAGCCAGAGCATGGCTGAATCAGTTAGCGCCTGGTAGTATTTATACTTGGGAAGATCTTGCCCGAGTATTTGCCAGAACATTTGAAGGTACTTGCAAATGGCCGGCAGGGCTGACAGAATTACAGTGTTGCATTCAGAAACCGAATGAAACTTTGAGGGATTATATCCAGAGATGGATCACATTGCACCACACAGTGGAGAATGTGTCTGATCACCAGGCAATTTGTGCCTTCAAAGAAGGCGTCAAGTATCGGGAGTTGAATCTAAAATTCGGTCGGACAGGAGATATGACTCTGACTCGGATGATGGAGATTGCCACCAAGTACGCCAATGGTGAAGAAGAAGACTGACTCTGGAGTGGCAAGCACAAAATAGTCGCCCACGAAACCGGAGGAGGAAACTCCAGTCGGAAGCAGAAGCGCAAAGCCGAGCCAGCCGCTCCTAGTGAAGCCTTAGCTGTGACTCAAGGAAAGTTCAAAGGGAAGCCCAAAGGGCCGTGGAACCCCAAGAAAGTAAAAGATCAAGATGGAAATGATGTGCTAGATTTACCATGCCACATTCACACCAAAAAAGATGAAGAGGGTAATTTCATTTACCCGAAGCATACCACTCAACAGTGTCGACTCCTAATCCAGCAATTCCGAGAGAAACAACCCAAGGAAAAGGAGAAGGAAGCAGACAAAGTTGAGGATGAGGAGGAGGACGATGATGGTTACCCCCACGTCAATTCCACTCTGATGATTTTCGCTGACGTTGAGAGTAAGAGTCAACTGAAAGTCATCAACAGAGAAGTGAACATGGTCGCTCCGGTGACACCCAGTTATTTGAAGTGGTCTCAGACTGCCATTACATTTGACCAGCCTGATCGCCCAGCGCACATAGCCACCCTGGGAGGCAAGCGTTGGTGGTCGACCCAGTAGTCGAAGGCACTCGATTGACTAAGGTTCTGATGGCTGGTGGCAGTGGTCTGAATATACTATATGCAGAGACATTGAAAGGAATGGGCATTCCGATGTCCAGACTCAGCAAAAGTAATATGAGTTTCCATGGAGTCATTCCTGGCAAGAAGGCTGCGTCACTTGGTCAGATCGCCCTTGATGTAGTTTTCGGTGATTCCAAGAATTACCACAAAGAAAAGTTGACATTTGAAGTTGTGGATTTCCAGAGTGCTTATCATGCTATTCTAGGTAGGCCAGCTTATGCACGTTTTATGGCTCGACCATGTTATGTGTACCTCAAATTGAAGATGCCTGGTCCTTAAGGGGTGATCACTATCACTAGCAGTCGAAAGAAGGCAGAAGAGTGCTTCTAGAAGGGCTCAAAGATCACCGATGCACAGATGGCAGTAGTGGAGTTGCAGGAGTATCAAAAAAATGCAGATCTGAGTGATTTGTTGCGAGCTAAGAAGCCTGCCACAGATTCAGCATTCTAGTCGTCTGGTGAAACGAAGCTGATTCATATTCATCCAATGGATCCCAATGCTGTTCCGACTCACATTTCAACAACACTCGACTCCAAATAGGAAGAAGCGATCATCCAGTTCCTCCGTGAGAACTGGGACATCTTTGCATGGAAACCTTCTGACATGACAGGTGTTCCCAGAGGACTGGCTGAGCATCGTTTGTGAGTCGACCCAAAAGTGAAACCAGTCAAAGAACATCTTCGATGGTCCACCGTACAGAAGAGGAAAGCAATCAGTGAAGAAGTGGCTCGGCTTCTGGCAGCTGAGTTTATCCGAGAGATTTATCACTCCGAGTGGCTAGCTAATGTTTTCATGGTCCCAAAGAAAGACGACTCACTTCGCATGTGCATCGACTTCAAACATATCAATCGGGCCTGCCCGAAAGATCACTTTCCTCTCCCTCGCATCGACCAAATAGTCGACTCGACTGCGGGGTGTGAGCATTTGTCCTTTTTGGACGCTTATTCCGGGTATCACCAGATCCGTCTGTATGGACCCGATGAGATAAAAATAGCTTTCATCACCCCATTTGGGTGCTTCTGTTACGTCACTATGCCATTCGGTTTGAAGAACGCCGGAGCCACATTCATGCGGATGATTCAGAAGTGCTTGCTCACTCAGATCAGTCAGAATGTGGAAGCATACATGGATGACATTGTGGTCAAGTTACGTAAAGGTTTCGACCTACTGGCTGACCTTGCTGAAACCTTTGCCAACCTCAAAAGGTATGATATCAACTCAATCCATCAAAGTGCACGTTTGGAGTTCCAGCCGGAAAATTACTCGGTTTTCTCGTTTCCGAACGAGGGATCGACGCTAACCCAGAGAAAGTGGGTGCCATACTCCGGATGAAATTCCCTATGCGTGTGCATGATGTCCAGAAGCTTACTAGTTGTTTGGCCGCCCTAAGTCGATTCATTTCTCGCCTCGGTGAAAAGGAACTGCCTCTTTACCGACTGATGAAGAAGTCAGATAAGTTCGAGTGGACTCCTGAAGCTGATGCAGCATTTGCAGAGCTCAAAGCCCTGCTTTCCACGCAGTCGGTGCTTGCTGCTCCAATCAGCAAAGAACCCTTACTACTTTACATTGCAGCCACTGGACAAGTCGTCAGTACAGTACTTATGGTCGAGCGGGAAGAAGAAGGAAAAGCCTACAAAGTTCAGCGCCCAGTATACTATGTATCTGAAGTTTTGACTCCATCAAAGCAAAGATATCCACATTATCAGAAGCTTGTTTATGGGATTTATATGACCACGAAGAAGGTTGCACATTACTTCTCTGATCACTCCATTACAGTCGTCAGTGACGCTCCATTATCAGAGATTCTGAACAACATAGATGCAACTGGTCGAGTGGCAAAGTGGGTGATTGAACCCCTTCCCTTAGATATCAAGTTCGAGGCAAAGAAAGCTATCAAGTCCCAAGCAATAGCGGATTTCCTCGCCGAGTGGATTGAACAACAACTGCCGACCCAAGTTCACTCGGAGCACTGGACCATGTTCTTTGATGGTTCCAAGATGTTGAATGGTTCCGGTGCTGGGGTGGTACTGGTATCCCCCCGAGGAGACAAGCTCAGATATGTCCTCCAGATTCACTTTGATTCCTCCAATAACGAAGCAGAATATGAAGCACTCTTGTATGGGTTGCGTATGGCCATCTCACTCGGCGTCCGTCGCCTCATGGTCTACGGCGACTCAGATTTGGTAGTCAATCAAGTGATGAAGCAGTGGGACGTCAGAAGCCCAGCCATGACTGGTTACTGCAATGCGGTGAGGAAGTTGGAAAAGAAGTTTGAGGGGTTAGAGCTCCATCATGTACCCCGACTGAAAAATCAAGCAGCAGATGATTTAGCAAAGATAGGCTCCTAGAGAGAAGCTATTCCCAGTGATGTGTTCCTGGAGCATATTCATGCACCTTCAGTTCAAGAAGATCCCTTCGCTGAAGAGCCCCCGCAGCCTAAGAGTGCCACAGATCCGACTGAAGTTGAGGTCCCAGCCGTGGTCGACTTGATCATGGAGATGTTGGTCATCACTCCCGACTGGACAGTGCCATACATTGCATATATCCTTAGGAAAGAGATCTCAGAGGATGAAGAAGAGGCTCGACAGATCGTCCGTCAATCCAAAGCCTTTACTGTAATAAGAGGACAACTGTTCAGAAAAAGTCCAACTGGGGTCAACCAGAAATGCATAACACTAGAAGAAGGCCGAGTGATCCTCCACGACATCCATTCGGGGACCTGTGGTCACCATGCGTCCTCTCGGACCATCATGGCTAAAGCATACCGAGCTGGATTTTATTGGCCATGAGCAAATGAAATGGCGAAAGTTATAGTCGACAGATGTGAAGGCTGCCAGTTCTACTCCAATATGTCGCACAAACCTGCATTAGCCCTAAAGACCATTCCACTCGTCTGGCCCTTTGCTGTTTGGGGATTGAACATGGTTGGTCCACTGAGGACTGGTAGGAGTGGCTTCACTCACATGCTTGTAGCAGTCGACAAGTCTACCAAATGGATCGAAGCCAAGCCTATTAAGAATCTTGAAGCTAATACTGTTGTCAGCTTCATCAGAGAGTTGATATTCAGATATGGAGTTCCGCACAACATCATCACTGACAACGGATCGAACTTTGATTCTGATGAGTTCAGAACCTTCTGCGCCTCACAAGGCACATGAGTCGACTATGCTTCAATCGCCCATCCCCAGTCGAATGGACAAGCGGAAAGAGCAAATGGCCTGATTCTCAAAGGACTGAAACCCCGACTGATGCGAGATCACAAGAACGCAGCGGGTGCCTGGGTTGATGAACTTCCATCAGTTCTCTAGGGATTGAGGACAACTCCCAATCGGTCGACTGGTCGAACTCCATTCTTCTTGGTCTATGGGGCTGAAGTCGTTCTACCGAGTGACTTGCTTCATAATGCACCACGAGTTGAGCTTTTCTCTGAAGATGAAGCAGAACAAGCTCGGCAAGACGCAGTCGACCTCCTAGAGGAGGAAAGAGAGATGGCTTTGATCCGATCGACCATTTATCAGCAAGACTTGCGTCAATTCCATGCTAGACACGTGAAGGGTCGAGCCTTTCAAGAGGGTAACTTGGTTCTTCGAGTGGATCAGCAGAAACCACACAAGCTCGCCCCGGCCTAGGAAGGTCCCTTCATTGTCACCAGAGTGCTCCACAATGGAGCATACCACCTTTACGATGTCGAGCATAAGAAGGACGAGCCACGGGCTTGGAATGCGGAGCTGCTCCGCCCCTTTTATACTTAAGTACTCGTTCGAATAAAATGTTATAAGAAATACCTTTGTAATTTGTTTATCAAAGACAAGAGCTTTACAGTCCTCTTAAACGATTGTTGTTGCTTTTATTTGCGTCTGAAATCCCCCAGTGGGTGACTTAGCCGTGAATCCGTTTCTCCTAAGTTCAAAAGAAAATCCTACCGAGTGGTGAGCAAGCCTCTCACTCGGGGGCTTAGCTGCGAATCTGTTTCGCCTAAGATTAAAAAATTCTACCGAGTGGTGAGCAACCCTCTCACTCAGGGGCTTAGCTGCAGTCCAGTACTCGCCTAAGTTTAAAAAATCCTACCGAGTGGTGAGCAACCCTCTCACTTGGGGGCTTAGCTGCAGTCCAGTACTCACCTAAGTTTAAAAATCCTACCGAGTGGTGAGCA
>NC_057794.1:107742680-107797740 GCF_018294505.1 Triticum aestivum | reverse complement strand
CAAGTAGTGAGCAACCCTCCCACACAGGGGCTTAGCTGCAGTCCAGTACTCGCCTAATTTTAAAATCCTACCGAGTGGTGAGCAACCCTCCCACTCGGAGGCTTAGCTGCAGTCCAGTACTCGCCTAAGTTTATAAAATCCTACCGAGTGGTGAGCAACCTGTCGTGGTTCTAAGCCTGACAGTAGAGTGGGGGGTAGGTATTGAGAGGCAAGGTCCTAGCTATGGAGAGGTTGTAAGCACAAAGGATGTACGAGTTCAGGCCCTTCTCGGAAGAAGTAACAGCCCTACGTCTAAGAGCCCGGAGGCGGTCGAGTGGATTACGAATGTATGGATTATAAGGTGCCGAACCCTTCTGCCTGTGGAGGGGGGTGGCTTATATAGAGTGCGCCAGGACCCCAGCCAGCCCACGTAGGAGAAGGTTTAAGGTGAGTTAAGTCTGGGGCGTTACTGGTAACGCCCCACATAAAGTGCCTTTACTATCATAAAGTCTACTTAATTACAGACCGTTGCGGTGCAGAGTGCCTCTTGACCTCCTGGTGGTCGAGTGCGTCTTCGTGGTCGAGTCCTTCAGGCCAGTCGAGTGTGTCCTCGTTGGTCGAGTGAGTCCTCGTTGGTCGACTGGAAGGCGACCTCTTCTAGGGATGTCTTAGGGTAAGTTACTTGGGACAGGTCCGTGACCCTACCCTAGGTACATAACCCCATCATTAGCCCCCGAATGGATTGAGGCTTCGAGTGAAGGAGTTGATGTCGTTTCCGATTAACCTTTGCGCTCTAGTTGTGCGCTGTTCTGGATCAAAGAATCTCTTCGTTGACAAGGAGCAATTCGTCTTTGGTCGACTCGATCCATTCTATTTTTGCGTCGAGTGATCTTTCGAGCTTCGTCGATCTCCGAGCGACGGATCGTCGGAATCGCCGCGTCTGACAGGCAGATTTGTTGTTCGCGGATTCTGCGGGGTGCGAAATTTGGGGGCGCGCGCGCGAAGCGGGGCGGACCGCGGCGTTCGGATGGGACGGGGCGTAGACGCCTCGATCTCCGCGCCGCCTTTTTCGCCACGTATCCAGTCTCCATAACTGCTCACAGATATGATTAGATCGACCGGGCCCACACGTCAGCCACTCGGAAGGGACCTTATAAATGTGCCCGGCGAGGATTTTTGTGTTGCGCCTCCGCATTCTCCCTCTCTCCCTCTGCTCCCTTCCTCCCTGCTCAGCGTGCCTGCTCTCGCCTCCGCACCGCTCCCCTTCGTGCATCCCACCGGCGACCATGGCCAAGGAGAAGACGGCGGCACTGGAGCGTGCCAAGAAGGCGTCGGCATCGGAGAAGGCGAAGGGGAGATCCACCAGCCGCCGAGGATCCTCGTCCAGATCCCGCCTGCCGAAAGGCTGGGTCCAAGGCGACTGGATCCAGTCGACTATCACGGAGAAGGACCTCCTCGACATGGCCGACGAGGGCTTGATCCCTCACGGAGCTGCGAGGTTGCCGGGGAAGGAGTGGCAGCCACAGCCAGAAGAGGGTGAGTGTGTGCTCCTGGCCACTCATGTCGATCGGGGGTTTTCCTTGCCACCGAGCATTTTCTTCCGGGGTTTCCTGAATTTCTTTGGAGCGTAGCTCCACCACTTTACCCCAAACTCCATTGCCTACCTTGCTGCGTTCGTGTCCATGTGCGAGGGTTTCTTGGGCTGTCGACCGCACTGGGGTTTGTTCAAACGTATCTTCACGTGTCGCTCTCAGACCGTGAAGAAGGCGAGCCCAGGTGACGAGAAGACCCGAGTCGTCCAAATGTGTGGGGGCCTGGGGATTCAGGTGAGGAACAATAGCACCTTCCCGCCCATGTCTTTTCCCGAGTCCGTCAGGGGCTGGCAGTCGACTTGGTTCTACTGCCAGGTCCAGTCGACGCCAGGGCAGTCGAGTGGACTCCCTCAGTTTACCATGGACCGAGTGAACAAGCCCTCCCCTCTGAAGCTGATTCCGGAGGAGAAAGCCGACGTGAAGATGTTGATGGAGCGAGTGGTGCAGCTGGTTCGGGACGGAGTGACAGGCATGGACCTCTTGGAGGTTTTCCTCAAGCGCCGCATCCAACCTCTCCAGTTCCGGAGCCACTGCATGTGGTTGTACTGTGGGCCCGCGGACGAGACCAGAGTCCATCCAGAAGAAGTCGACGATGTCACTCTGGAAAGGTGGATGGTAGCCGTTACCGGGAACAGGGACAACCCGCGCGGAGCCAGAAGGATTCCTCCACTCGACCACGACAGCGTCCCAAACAAGGTACACTTGCTCTGCTTTCCGTCGTGTCTTTGTTGTATTCATTTCTGCCGATCCTGTCGACTGGTCGACTGATCGTTGTTTGGGCGACTGCTAGGCCTTCACCGAGCTGTACTCGATGCCCAATGGGGCACAAGCTTCGACTGAAGAAGGCGAGGCGAGCGGGGGCGAGGCGAGCGGAGGCGAGGCGAGCGGGGGCGAGAGCCAGGGAGAGGAGGAATGGGACTCGGATGCTGCAGGGGATGACGACGACGATGATGATGACGAAGGTGATGAAGATGACCTCGAGGACGAGGAAGAAGAGGAGGAGGAGGTCGTTCCACCGCGCTCAGAAAGGCGGTCGAAACTTGTCCACGACCCCTCGACCGAACGTGGTAAGGGGGTAGCGACTGCTGCCCAGTCGACCAAGCGCCCTCGGACCACCTCTCCGGCGCCGACTGAAAAGGCGCCGAAGCAGCCCAGGGCGGCCTCATCGAAGCCGACCAAGCTTCTGCCGAAGATGAAGGTGTCCATCCCCACCATTTCAGGGTAATTGTGTTGTTCATATTTTCTTATTCTTATGCGAACTTTATCTCTGGTCGACACTGATGTTAGTCGACTGATCCTTTGGAGTTGCAGTGCTGCTACTTCTGAGACCTCGGCCCGGGCCGATGACCACGTGATGGAGGATGCCGCAACTTCGAATCCAGGTGCCGTGTTCTTAATACCATTCTTAGTCGACTGACCCGCGATCTCTGATCCTGACACTTCTCTGCAGCTCCACCCAACACTGTTATCGATCTACCTGATGATGATGAGGATGAAGAGCCGCTGAAGCACAGGAGGAGTCGGAAAGCGCCTGCCGGCAAGGTGTCTCAGGATGTGTCAGCGCCTGAAATTCTGACTGTGGAGGGAGAGAACACCACTCGACACACGGTGACCTTCGCGACCCCACTGACGAGTGCTCAGCAGCCTTCCCTCTTCATGACTCACCACGTCCCAGAGGACCAAGCTGGTGCGGCGAAGGAGGCGATACGCCAGGCGGGGCTCATGATGGAGCAGCTGAAGACCATCCGGGATGCGAGTCAAGCAGCTTATGACGCCAGCTCTGCCCTCCAAAGCAATGTCCAGGTCAGTCGACTGCTGTTTGTTCTGCTGGATATGCTACCAAAAACTTTTCTTTTCCGGGATTTATATTGGTCACCCACTGGGAGTGTCGAATAAACTCCGTGTTAGCGGGGGCACGCTGAGTGCACCCGCTGGGTGTAGTCCCCAAGGCTAAGGTCGACTGCTGGCAGTCGGCCTTAGGCTTTATAATGTCGATCTTTCTATCAGTCGACTGGTCGACTGGATTTCGCAAACCGGTGGGGGCACGCTGAGTGCACCCACTGGGTGTAGTCCCCGAGACTGTGGTCGACTGCTTGCAGTTGATCACAGTCTTAGATAATGCGTCTCGCACACTGTTTTTTTTTTTTGAGGTCGACTGGTCGACTTTGTCTTCGACAGGATTAGTGGGGGCACGCTGAGTGCACCCACTGGGTGTAGTCCCCGAGACTACGGTCGAATACTTGTATTCGGCTGTAGTCTTAGAAACGTGTGTTTTTCCCTTTTTCACTCGGAAGTGAATTATTTTTGACGTTTAGTCGATTGGTTCTTCGCAGAACTCCTGTGATCTTGTGGCTCGCTACTCAGAGCTAGAACAGAAACATACTCAAGTCGAGCTGAGCTTGAAGCTGGTTCAGGAGAAGCTGACAAAGGCGAAGGAGGAGACTGAAGGTATGTTTGGTGAGACCTTGACGACTGCTTTTCCTCTTGCTTGTTTCAACATCTGATCTTGCTGTGTCTTGCAGGTAAGGTAAAGGAGGCCCAGCAGAAGAAAGACCTTGAGCTAGCTGAGAAGATCAAGCTTGCTGACGAGAAGTTAGCTTCAGTCACCAAGCTTGAACAAGACAATACCAACCTGAAAACTGCTCTTGGGATTGCCAACAAAGAAGTCAGTCGACTGAGAACTGACAAAGCTGCCTTGACCGATCAAGTCAGCAAATTGACTGAGAAGAAGACTGCGCTGGAGGCCTTCCTGAGTGGCTTTGCCAAGAAGCTGTTTCTTATGCTCGAAGGTAAACCTCCATGTTTGGCAAATATTTCTGACTGTGGCTTCTTCCATTCGACTATCCCCTTGACTTAGTGATCGCTCTTGCAGAATTTTGTCAAAACTTTGAAGAAGAAACCAGCCGACTGGAGCCAAACCTTGACCCTGTCAATTCTCCGGTGAATGACGAGGTTGCCATGGATATATTCCGACTGGAATCTCGCGTTGCATCCGTCGTGGATTATCTCGCAAGGCTGAAGGCCGCCACATCTCGCATCGACTCGACGCTCTGGCCTGAGGAGACACTTCAGAATGACCTTGAGTCATTAATGGCCCGCTTGAACACGATCCCTGGTCGAGTGCAGGAATGGAAGAAGTCCTCAGCTCGGTGTGGTGCAGATGTTGCTCTGTGTCTGGCCCGAGTCCACTGCAAAGATGCACGAGAGGAGAAGCTGGCGGCTCTTCGGGTGGCCAATACCAAGAAGCACGACTTCAGGTCCTTTATGGAGACTTTCCTTGCAGCTGCCACTCGGATCGCCGACGGAATTGACCTTGATGAATTCGTCGCACCTTCCAGCCCTCCACAGGAGGGGTAAAAAACTTCTTATGGCTCGACTCTTTTAAATTTGCCTCGGTATGCCGAGTGGAATTGTATCCGACAAACTTTAACAGGCTTGACGCCTGAGCACTTTCGGTTCCTTTAGACATCGATTCAAACTTGAATTTGGCGCTTGAATATGATTGCCTTCGACTCAAAATGTCCTTTGCAGGTTCAAAGCAAGGTGCCTGTGCTTAGGCGAGCGCTTGGACTGCAGCTAAGCCTTCGAGCGTGAGGATCGCTCTTCACTCGGTAGGGTTTTTATAACTTAGGCGAGCACGAGGCTGCAGCTAAGCCTCCGAGTGGAAGGCTGGCTTACCACTCGGTAGGATTTTGATAAACTTAGGCGAGTGCTTGGACTGCAGCTAAGCCCCCGAGTGAGAGGATTGCTCACCACTCGGTAGGATTTTTATAACTTAGGCGAGCACGAGGCTGCAGCTAAGCCTCCGAGTGGAAGGCTGGCTTACCACTCGGTAGGATTTTGATAAACTTAGGCGAGTGCTTGGACTGCAGCTAAGCCCCCGAGTGAGAGGATTGCTCACCACTCGGTAGGATTTTTATAACTTAGGCGAGCACGAGGCTGCAGCTAAGCCTCCGAGTGGAAGGCTGGCTTACCACTCGGTAGGATTTTCATAACTTAGGCGAAACGGATTCGCAGCTAAGCCTCCGAGTGAGAGGATTGCTCACCACTCGGTAGGATTTTTATAACTTAGGCGAGCACGAGGCTGCAGCTAAGCCTCCGAGTGGAAGGCTGGCTTACCACTCGGTAGGATTTTGATAAACTTAGGCGAGTGCTTGGACTGCAGCTAAGCCCCCGAGTGAGAGTCTGGCTCACCACTCGACAGGATTTTTCCAAACTTAGGCGAAACGGATTCGCAGCTAAGCCACCCACTGAGGGGGAGTTTTTATGTGGTCAAAAAGAAAAAGTGCTGACACAATTATTTCTAAACCCATGAATTACAGAAGTTCTTTATTGCAACTCATCCGAGTGATACAACTTAAGTGTAAAACGGGCGGAGTAGCTCCGCGTTCCAAGCTCGGGGCTCGTCGATATTATGCTCGACGTTGTAAAGACGGTATGCCCCGTTGTGGAGAACCTTGGTGACGATGAAAGGGCCTTCCCAAGAAGGAGCAAGCTTATGTGGTTTGTGCTGATCCACTCGGAGAACCAGATCCCCTTCCTGGAAGGCTCGACCTCTCACATTTCGAGCGTGGAAACGGCGCAGATCTTGTTGGTAGATGGTCGACCGGATCAGAGCCATCTCCCTTTCTTCCTCTAAAAGGTTGACTGCGTCCTGCCGCGCTTGTTCAGCTTCTGCTTCGTTGTAGGTTTCGACTCGAGGAGCATTGTGGAGAAGATCACTTGGCAAGACTGCTTCGGCTCCATAGACCAAGAAGAATGGAGTTCTTCCGGTCGACCGATTGGGCGTGGTCCGCAGTCCCCAGAGCACAGATGGAAGTTCGTCGACCCAAGCTCCAGCCGCGTGTTTGAGATCACGCATCAGTCGTGGCTTCAGTCCCTTGAGAATCAGTCCATTAGCTCGCTCTGCTTGTCCATTCGACTGCGGATGGGCGACTGATGCATAGTCGACCCGTGTGCCCTGGGAGTTGCAGAAAGTTCTGAATTCCTCTGAGTCAAAGTTCGACCCATTATCCGTGATGATGCTGTGCGGGACTCCATATCTGAATACTAGTTCCCTGATGAAGCTAACAGCAGTACCGGTGTCGAGGCTCTTGATTGGTTTAGCTTCGATCCACTTGGTGAACTTGTCGACTGCCACCAGTACATGCGTGAAGCCACTTCGTCCTGTTCTCAAAGGACCGATCATGTCCAGCCCCCAAACTGCAAAAGGCCAGACGAGTGGGATGGTCTTCAAAGCTGAGGCAGGCTTGTGCGACATATTCGAGTAGAACTGACATCCTTCGCACTTATCTACTATCTCCTTTGCCATCTCATTCGCCTTGGGCCAGTAAAATCCGGCTCGGTATGCTTTGGCCACGATGGTCCGAGAGGACGCATGATGACCACAGGTCCCCGAGTGAATATCGTTGAGGATGAGTCGACCTTCTTCTGGTGTTATGCACTTCTGACCGACTCCAGTCGTGCTCTCTCTGTACAATTGCCCTTTGATGACGGTAAAAGCCTTAGATCGACGGACGATATGTCGAGCCTCTTCCTCATCCTCCGGAAGTTCTTTCCTCAAGATATATGCGACATACGGAATCGTCCAGTCGGGAATGACTACCAAAACCTCCATGATCAAGTCGACCACCGCTGGGACTTCAACTTCAGCCGGATCTGTGGCACTCTTGGGCTGCGGAGTTTCTTCGGTGAAAGGATCTTCTTTGACTGATGGAGTATGTATATGCTCCAAGAACACACCACTCGGAATGGCTTCTCTCTTGGAACCTATCTTTGCTAGATCATCAGCTGCTTGATTCTTCAGTCGGGGTATATGATGGAGTTCCAATCCCTCGAACTTTTTCTCCAGCTTCCTCACTGCACTGCAGTATCCAGTCATGGCTGGGCTTCTTACGTCCCACTCCTTCATCACCTGATTGACCACTAAATCCGAGTCACCATAAACCATTAGGCGACGGACGCCGAGTGAAATGGCCATGCGCAACCCATATAGGAGGGCCTCATATTCTGCCTCATTGTTGGAGGAATCAAAGTGAATCTGGAGCACATATCTGAGCTTATCTCCTCTGGGGGAAACCAGGACAACCCCAGCACCGGAACCATTCAACATCTTAGAACCATCGAAAAACATGGTCCAATGCTCCGAGTGAACTTCAGTCGGCTGTTGCTGTTCGACCCACTCGGCTAGGAAATCTGCTATTGCCTGGGACTTAATGGCTTTCTTTGCCTCAAACTTGATATCAAGGGGAAGAAGTTCAATCGCCCATTTGGCCACTCGACCAGTTGCATCTCTGTTGTGCAAAATCTCTGATAGTGGAGCGTCGCTGACGACTGTGATTGAATGGTCAGAGAAATAATGAGCGACCTTCTTTGTGGTCATGTATATTCCATATACAAGCTTCTGATAATGAGGATATCTCTGCTTGGATGGAGTCAAGACTTCAGACAAATAATACACTGGGCGCTGAACTTTGAGAGCTTTTCCTTCTTCTTCCCGCTCGACCGTTAGCACAGTACTGACGACTTGTCCTGTGGCTGCGATGTAGAGCAACAGAGGCTCTTTGCTGATTGGAGCAGCAAGCACCGGCTGGGTGGAGAGCAGAGCTTTTAGCTCGGCAAACGCTGCATCAGCTTCTGGAGTCCACTCGAACTTGTCAGCCTTCTTCATCAGTCGGTAAAGAGGCAATGCCTTTTCACCGAGTCGTGAGATGAATCGACTTAATGCGGCCAAGCATCCAGTAAGCTTCTGGACATCGTGCACTCGCACAGGGCGTTTCATTCGGAGAATAGTGCCAATCTTTTCTGGGTTGGCGTCGATTCCCCGTTCGGAAACGAGAAAACCGAGTAACTTGCCACCAGGAACTCCAAATGTGCACTTTGATGGATTGAGCTTGATATCATACCTTCTGAGGTTGGCAAATGTTTCGGCGAGGTCAGCGAGCAGGTCAGAACCTTTTCGTGACTTGACAACAATATCATCCATATAAGCTTCCACATTCCGATTGATTTGAGTGAGTAGACACTTCTGAATCATTCGCATAAACGTGGCTCCGGCATTCTTGAGGCCGAACGGCATGGTGATATAGCAGAAGCACCCGAATGGAGTGATGAAAGCTGTTTTTACTTCATCGGGTCCATACAGACGGATCTGGTGGTACCTGGAGTAAGCATCTAAAAAAGACAACCTCTCGCATCCCGCGGTCGAGTCAACAATTTGATCTATGCGAGGGAGAGGAAAGTGATCTTTCGGGCAGGCCCGGTTTATGTGCTTGAAATCAATGCACATTCGGAGCGACTTGTCCTTCTTAGGAACCATGACGACATTAGCGAGCCACTCGGAGTGGAATATCTCTCGGATAAATCCTGCCGCCAATAGTCGAGCTACTTCTTCACCAATGGCCTTTCTCTTCTGGACGGCGGACCGCCGAAGATGTTCTTTGACTGGCTTTGCAGACTTGTCGACTCTTAGGCGATGCTCAGCCAGTCCCCTGGGAACACCTGGCATGTCAGCGGGCTTCCATGCAAAAATGTCCCAGTTCTCACGGAGGAACTGGATGAGCGCTTCTTCCTATTTTGGGTCGAGTGTTGTGGAGATGCGGGTCGGAGCTGCTTCGGGGTCGGTCGGGTGAATGTGGACAGGCTTCGTCTCACCGGACGACTGGAATGCAGATTCTGTGGCGGGCTTCTTGGATCGCAGCAAGTCACTCGGATCTGCGTTTTGCTTGTACTCTTCGAACTCGACCGCTGTCACTTGGGAATCGGCAATTTTGGAGCCCTTCTGAAAGCACTCCTCTGCCTTTTTCCTATCTCCGATGACAGTGATCACACCTTTGGGACTGGGCATCTTCAATTTGAGGTACACGTAACATGGTCGAGCCATGAACCGTGCATAGGCTGGCCTCCCCAAAATGGCATGATATGCACTTTGAAAATCCACGACCTCAAATGTCAACTTTTCTTTGCGGAAATGCTTTGAATCGCCAAATACTACGTCCAAAGCTATCTGGCCGAGAGACTCAGCCTTCTTCCCTGGTATAACTCCATGGAAGCTCATGTTACTCGTGCTCAATCGGGACATCGGAATGCCCATACCTTTCAGCGTGTCTGCATATAACAGATTCAGCCCACTTCCACCGTCCATCAGCACCTTTGTCAGTCGAGTGCCTTCGACAACTGGATCGACCACCAACGCTTGCCTCCCAGGGGTGGCAATATGAGTCGGGTGATCAGATTGGTCGAATGTGATGGGTGTTTGAGACCACTTCAGATAATTTGCCTTCGCTGGGGCAAGCATGTTAACCTCTCGGTTAATTACTTTCAGTCGACTTCTGCTTTCCACATCTGCGAAGATCATCAGAGTGGAGTTGATATGCGGGTATCCTCCCTCACTGTCCTCTTTGTCTTCGGCTTTGTCCGACCCCTTCTCCTTGTCCTTAGACTGCTTTCCCTGAAACTGCTGGATCAGGAGTCGACATTGGCGAGTGGTGTGCTTTGGGTAAATGATATTGCCCTCTTCATCTTTCTTCGTGTGAATATGACACGGCATATCCATCACGTCGTTCCCTTCTTTATCCTTCACCTTCTTGGGGTTCCAGGATCCTTTTGGTTTCCCCTTAGACTTTCCTTGAGTAACGGCCAGAGCCTCTCCAGGAGCTGCTGGTTCAGCCTTCCGCTTCTGTTTCCGACTGGAATTTCCTTTTTCCGACTGACTCGGCTTGTGCTTGCCGCTTCGGAGTCGGTCTTCTTCTTCGCCGTTGGCGTACTTGGTAGAAATCTCCATCATCCGACTCAAGGTCATGTCACCGGTTCGACCAAATTTCAAGCTGAGTTCTCTGTTCTTGACACCATCTTTGAAGGCGCACACTGCCTGATGGTCAGAGACATTTTCCACTGTGTGATGCAAAGTGATCCACCTCTGAATATACTCTCTGAGAGTCTCATTGGTTTTCTGCACGCAGACTTGCAACTCTGTCAATCCCGCTGGTCGCTTGCAAGTCCCTTCGAACGTTCTGACGAACACTCGGGACAGATCTTCCCAAGTGTAAATACTGCTAGGAGGTAATTGGGTCAACCATGCCCTGGCAGAACCTTCCAACATGAGGGGCAAATGCTTCATGGCCACCTCGTCGTTCCCACCACCGATCTGAACTGCCACTCGGTAGTCTTCAAGCCAAGTTTCAGGCTTAGACTCACCAGTGAACTTGCTGACTCCTGTCGCCAACCTGAAATTGGGGGGAATAACAGCGGCTCTGATAGCTCTGCTGAAACATTCAGGACCAGAAACATGTACTCGACTGCTCGTGGGCACTTCTCTGTCGAGTGCACCACGATGGGCTCTGTTCCGGTCGACCAACCCTTGCACGATAATGGATCGCGCGTCGAAGCCTGGCTCCCTGGGGTCAACTGGAACTCTACGCCCTGTACTGTACTGACGCCTATCATCTGGCTGCCGAGGAGCGTAAGACCCACCCCTCGGAGGGGAATAGGGCACTCGACGCCTATCATCTCGGTCGAGCCTGTCGCCATATTGATCTCGCCGATGCTCATGTCCTTCGCGCCGCGGAGGCGATCTGGGGCTGTGAGCCGACTGTACCGTATTCACAGTGACAGATCGACTGTGAATTCTGTTGCGTGACTGAGACACGGCTGAATTCTGATCTCCTGCTGCCCGGAGCAGATCCCTGATCTGCAGCAAACCTCTGCCAGCTTCTGACTGCGAAGGCTGAATGGACTCTGCTATACGGGTCGCAGCTGCTAAATTCTGAATTGGAGTTCGATATACCTGAGTTGGCGGGAAGAGTTGACGTCGACTGGTGTCGGGAACTCGTTGCCGCGCGCGATCGTCGAGTGCTCGCTGAAGGTTCTCCAGTCGAGTGCGCTCGGCCAAATTGGCCAGACGCGCCTCCTCCAAGGCACGAGCCTCGGGGGTTTCTCCTGTGATAGGAATACGCAGGGGATCCTCGTTCCTGCGGCGAAGCTCTTCTCTTTGCAGAGAGTCGAGCGGCTCGGGCTGGTACTCTTCGTAACCTCGAGTAGGGTCGCCGCCGTCACCTGCTCCACCACCGCGGGCGAAGCCAGGAGGGCTATGGGGCCCGTTGACCATCAAGATTTCCGCCGCTGGATCACTGCTTCCGCACTCGGATGTAGTCTCTCCGGAGCCAGTCGACTGATCGAACAAGCCGTAGAGAGATTCGTTGGGCTCGATTGCCGCAACTTGCGTAGTGGTCGACTGGCGAGCCACCGTGTGACTCACCCATCGCTGAAGCCTCGACCGGCCTGAGCGCTTGCGCTGGCGGGAGACCGGGAGGGTGGAAGATGGAAGATCCGACCGATACTGGGTCGATGGTTGCCGCAGCAGAACGCCGCGGACACATGCGCGAAAATGCGTCGCACCGCGGACGGGGAGCGCATCCACGTCGAGTGGAGCCTCCTGGAGCCATGCGGAGTCGTCGGCGATGAAGGTGAAAGCGCCGAGACGGATCTCTTGGCCCTTGATCAAAACTCCAGCAGACACCATGATGAAAATACTCGGAAGAATCGCAACTTCTCCACAAAATCGCTAAAACACCTGCCCCACGGTGGGCGCCAACTGTCGTGGTTCTAAGCCTGACAGTAGAGTGGGGGGTAGGTATTGAGAGGCAAGGTCCTAGCTATGGAGAGGTTGTAAGCACAAAGGATGTACGAGTTCAGGCCCTTCTCGGAAGAAGTAACAGCCCTACGTCTCGGAGCCCGGAGGCGGTCGAGTGGATTACGAATGTATGGATTACAAGGTGCCGAACCCTTCTGCCTGTGGAGGGGGGTGGCTTATATAGAGTGCGCCAGGACCCCAGCCAGCCCACGTAGGAGAAGGTTTAAGGTGAGTTAAGTCTGGGGCGTTACTGGTAACGCCCCACATAAAGTGCCTTTACTATCATAAAGTCTACTTAATTACAGACCGTTGCGGTGCAGAGTGCCTCTTGACCTCCTGGTGGTCGAGTGCGTCTTCGTGGTCGAGTCCTTCAGGCCAGTCGAGTGTGTCCTCGTTGGTCGAGTGAGTCCTCGTTGGTCGACTGGAAGGCGACCTCTTCTAGGGATGTCTTAGGGTAAGTTACTTGGGACAGGTCCGTGACCCTACCCTAGGTACATAACCCCATCACAACCCTCACACTCGGGGGCTTAGCTGCAGTCCAGTACTTGCCTAAGTTTAAAATCCTACCGAGTGGTGAGCAACCCTCCCACTCGGGGGCTTAGCTGCAGTCCAGTACTCGCCTAAGTGTAAAATCCTACCGAGTGGTGAGCAACCCTCCCACTCGGGGGCTTAGCTGCAGTCCAGTACTCGCCTAAGTGTAAAATCCTACCGAGTGGTGAGCAACCCTGCCACTCTAGGGCTTAGCTGCAGTCCAGTACTCGCCTAAGTTTAAAATCCTACTGAGTGGTGAGCAACCCTCCCACTCGGAGGCTTAGTTGTAGTCCAGTACTCGCCTAAGTTTTAAAAAAAATCCTACCGAGTGGTGAGCAACCCTCCCACTCGGGGGCTTAGCTGCAGTCTAGTACTCGCCTAAGTTTAAAATCCTACCGAGTGGTGAGCAACCCTCTCACTCGGGGGCTTAGCTGCAGTCCAGTACTCGCCTAAGTTTAAAATCCTACCGAGTGGTGAGCAACCCTCTCACTCGGGGGCTTAGCTGGAGTCGAGTACTCGCCTAAGTTTGTAAAATCTGAACTATGCCACAAGTACAATGTACGCTCCATCCCCATCCGCAAGGACGACGAGGTGCAGGTCGACCGCGGCTTTCTACTCCGAGCTTTGCCACAAGTACAATGTACGCTCCATCCCCATCCGCAAGGACGACGAGGTGCAGGTCGACCCCGACCTTCTTCTCCGAGCTATGCCACAAATACAACGTGCGTCCCATCCCTGCCCGCAGGGACGACGAGGCACAAGTCGATTGAACTCTCCACTTCAGGGCTACATCCCAGAGAGCAAATTCCATGCGAAGGCAAATACAAACATATTCAGAAATAAACCAAGTTCAGATAGATCCAAAAAATTCCAGGCGACGGATCAAAAGTATTCGAGCATCAAGCCCGAAGGAGTTTAATGGTTACGGCAACCACTCGGCATCCCGAGGCAAATTTAAGGCAAGTTTAAATCTCAAAGTTTGTTCATCCGGCAGGAGGAGGGCTGGCAGGTTCAACGAATTCGTCCAAGTCGATTCCATCTGCAATCCGAGTGGCGACAGCTATGAAAGTCTCCATAAAGGACTGGAAATCGTGCCTTTTGGTGTTGGCGGCCTTGATCGACGCCAGCTTGTCTTCGCGAGCTTCTTTGCAGTGGACTCTTACCAAGGACAACGCCACGTCATCACCACACCGGGCAGAGGACTTCTTCCACTCTTGCACCCAACCAGGAACCTCGTTGAGCTGAGTCATCAGAGATTCGAGGTTGTTTTGAAGTGTCGCCCTTGGCCAGAGTGAGGAGTCGATCCGTGAAACTGCCACCTTCAGACGAGCGAGGTAACTTGTGACACTGGCGACACGGGATTCCAGTCGAAGCACATTCATGGCAGCCTCGTCGCCGACTGGAGAAACGATAGGGTATAAACCCGTCTCAATCCGTCCAGTTTCCTCGTCAAAGTTTTGGCAGAATTCTGCAGTCAAAGAGTTAGTGAGTCGACTGGACATGATTAACTCGCACGCAGTAAAGCAGTCGGATTAAAAGGAGTACCTTCTAGCATAAGATAGAGCTTCTTGGCAAGAGTTCTCAAATAAGCTTCCACGTCATTTCTCTTGCGAGTCGTGGATTCCAGCTTCTCATTCAGAGCCATCTTATCCTTCTTTAGACGAGTTACCTCTCGGTTGGATTCAGTGAGAGAGGACTTCAGCTTGCTTACTTCTTCTTCCAGCACTCCGACCGAAGCCAGCTTCTGGTCTGCAAGAGCAGTCTTATCTTGAGCCTCCTTCTGCGCAGCCGCAAGGTCCAAGTCCTTCTTTTCCAGAGCCAACCTCATTTTCTCTGCAAGATAAGCAATCGGATCAAACAAGAGATCGAAGAAATATTTTAAAAAGGACGATCGATGTGAACAGTCGACAAGCAGTTACCTTCCATACCAACAGCTTCATCTTGAGCTTTCTTCAACTTTTGTTGGGCCAGCTCCAAGTCAATGTTAAGTTGCCTCTGCTTCTCCTCAAATTCGGCGAACTTAGAAATGAGAGTACAAGATTTCTGCAGAAGGTAAAAGACATGTCAATCGACAAGATCAAAGATTATTTACTTCCGAGTGAATAAAACTTAAAAGTTTGCTCAGACCCTAGCCGACTGCCCGAAGTCGACCGCGGTCTCGGGGACTACACCCAGCGGGTGCACTTGGTGTGCCCCCACTGATCCAGACCCCACTCGACTGGTCCGCCTGGGTCGAGTAAAAAAAGAAAGAGAGAAGAACTATTCAGACCCCGGCCGACTGCCAGCAGTCGACCGCGATCTTGGGGACTACACCCAGTGGGTGCACTTGACGTGCCCCCACTGGTTCAGATCCCACTCGGTCGGTCCGCCCAGAACATGATAGTTGGTGAAGAAAGGGGCAGACGGCCCAGATGCGGCAGCTTGGAGCTCCAAGGCATGGGGTTGGGCGGCTGAAGGAAACACCGGTACAATCGACGGTGTAGGGCGCTCACTCAACAATGGGACAACAAAAGTCACAGAGGCCCCACCTGCATCTTCAGGTTGTTGGACAGTTGGTTCCGTCGTCAGTCCTAGCTGAGATGTCTTGCCAGCCGCTACTTTTTGTTCTTTCTGGGCCTCGGAGACACATCTTCATCATCATCCGGAAGCTCGATAACGTTGGGTGGGGCTAGAAATAAATCAGCCGACCCCAAGTGAATCACCAGAATTTGATCGACCAAATAATCAAGAACAAGATCACGAGAATTTTACCTGGGTTGGAGGTAACCGTGTCTTCCATTTCATCGTCTCGGTATTGGCGGGAAGAAGTTCCAGAGGTAGCAGCACTGCAAATGTCAACTTTCAGTCGGTTAAGTTCTGTTGCTCGAGTCAACCAAAAGAGCGGGTCAAATGATTACCTGGAGATGGTGGGAATGGTCACTTTGATTCTGGGCAAAGCCTTCGGCGGTTTGGAGGATGCAGCCTTCAATAGTTTCGGTGCAGGAGGCGGCACAGTCTTGAGTTGTTTCGGTCCCTTCTCAGTCGGCACCGGAGAAGACGTCCGAGGGTGCTTTGAAGACTGCCCAGTCAGTGCGGCCACCAGGTCAGGGGTGTTTGTCGGGTCATGAGCGTGCTTGGGCCTCCTTTCCCTGCGAGAAGGCGAGTCGACCTCTTCTTCGTCACTCGGGTCGTCGCTCTGCTCATCCTCCTCTGCATCCGAGTGCCACTCGCCACTCTCGCCCCCGCTCACCCCTTCCTTGACATTTTTCTCCTGCACTCTATTGGGCATCGAGTACATATCAATAAGAGCCTGAAAAGACAATGAAAAAAAGAAAGACAGTCAACCGTCAACAAGATGTTACATAATAAATCAAGAAGACACTCGACAATGCAGAATCGTACCTATTTCGACTGGCGCGAATGGTCGAATGAACCACCCTCCTGGCCCCCGGGGATTATCCTTGTTGCCGGTAATACCTCTTAGCCACTTATCCACTGTGTCCTCACTAACATCCTCCGGGTGGATCCGAGTGGAATCCTCGAGTCCCGAATACATTCACATCGGATGGTCACGAGCTTGGAGTGGTTGGATGCATCGATTGAGGAAGACCTCCAGCAGGTCCATACCAGTCACTCCGTCGCGAACAAGTTGGACAACCCGCTCGACCAACACCTTCACCTGCACCTTCTCTTCCGGGATCACTCTCAAGGAGGAGGGCTTCTCCACTCGAGCCATGGAAAAGGGAGGAAGTCCAGTCGACTGACCCGGGGTCGGCTGGTCCTTACAGTAAAACCAGGTCGACTGCCAGCCCCGGACCGAGTCGGGTAGGATCATAGCTGGGAAGGTGCTCTTGTTCCTCATTTGGATTCCAAGACCCCCGTACATTTGTATCACGTGCGCCCTCTCGTCACTCAGGTTGGCCTTCTTGACCGTCTGAGAGCGACATGTGAATATGTGCTTGAAGAGACCCCAGTGCGGTCAGCAGCCCAAGAAATTCTCGCACATGGACACGAAAGCAGCAAGGTACACAATGGTGTTTGGAGTAAAGTGGTGGAGTTGACCCCGAAGAAGTTCAAGAAACCACGAAAGAAAGGGTGGGGAGGCAAAGAAAACCCGCGGTCGACATGAGTAGCAAGGAGAACGCACTCACCCTCCTGCGGCCGCGGCTCAGTCTCGTTCCTCGGGAGCCGCGCCGATTCGTGGGGGATCAGTCCCCCCTCAACCAGATCGTCGATGTCATCCTGGCTGATCATCGAGCGGATCCAGCCAGGCGGCAGGCCGGACCTCGACGAGGATCCACCCCGGCTGGTCCTCTTCCCTTTCGCCTTCGCCGTCACCTTCTTCGCATGCTCCAATGCCACCGTCTTCTCCTTCCCCATGCCAGCGACTCGAGTCCGAGCGGAGCTACGACACCGAGAGAAGAAGCAGGTGTAGCGGAGAAATCTGAGGAAGAGGAAGGGGAACGAGGGCGCACTGTTCAAAAGCCCCGGTCCGGTGCCTTATATAAGGACACTTCTGAGTGACTGACTTGTAGGCCCGGACGATCTTATCAAATCCCGCAACAGTCGCGCGCGCGATATGTGGCAAAAAAGGTGGCGGGGGAATCGAGGCGACCTGCCTAATTCGTCTCGATTACCGCGGCCTCCCCCGCCCGGCGCGCTTCCCAAAATTCGAATCCCGTGAAATCTGTAGATGGTAGAACAACCCGCCGGACGGAAGATTTGTTCCATATCAACACTCGAAACTTAACAACGAAAAGTTCACTCGACAAAACCAAGAATGGATCAAGGCGACTGAACAAGCAGTTGAAGCCATCATGAAGGTTCATTCGACCTCTAGGCGAGATATTCTCAAAGCACAAAGGCTGAATCGGAGGGGTTATCAACTCCTTCTCCACTCAAACCCTGAACCATTCGGGGGCTAATGATGAAGCTATGTACCTAGGGTAGGGTCATGGACCTGACCTAGACATCCTCCCCTAGGACAGCACCCTAAAGACAGGATCATTCAAAGAGTACCATCATCCACTCGACCATGGACGTTCCACTCGGAAGAATCAATGTCATTCGACCATCGCAAAAGTGACTCGACGGGCAAAAGAGCTAAAGTCACTCTGCACAAACAACGGTCGAGCATTTACTTGTAGGCTTAATTGTCATTTATAGCACCTAAATACATGTGTTACCAGTAACGTCTCCATCTTTATGTACCTTAAACCCTTTGTAACTGAGGGCGAGAGGGGTCTGGCGAACTCTATATAAGCCACCCCCCTCCTCAGGGACAAGGGTTTGCACCCCCTGTAACACACACACATATAATCCAGTTGAACACCTCCGGGATCCGAGACGTAGGGTTGTTACTTCCTCTGAGAAGGGCCTGAACTCGTAAAACTCGCGTGTACAACTCCTCCATAGCTAGGATCTTGCCTCTACATCCCTACCCCCCATTCTACCGTCAAACTCAGAACCACAACACTGGGCTCATCATCGCTTCCTCATAGTTTGTAGTTTCATCATAGTCTAGTAACATGACTTCTAGAACAGGATTACCATAGCACTCTGGTGCGGACCATACTCTGGTTGACCTACGAGGTTCAGTAGTAAGTTGATCTGAAGTTTCATGATCCTCGTCATTAGCTTCCTCACTAATTGGTGTAGGAATCACTAGAACTGATTTCTGTGATGAACTAGTTTCCAATTTGGGAGAAGGTACAATTACCTCATCAAGTTCTACTTTCCTCCCACTCACTTCTTTTGAGAGAAACTACTTCTCTAGAAAGGATCCATTCTTAGCAACAAATATCTTGCCTTCGGATCTGTGATAGATGGTGTACCCAACATTTTCTTTTGGGTATCCTATGAAGACGCATTTCTCCGATTTGGGTTTGAGTTTATCAGTTTGAAACTTTTTTACATAAGCATCGCAACCCCAAACTTTAAGAAATGATAGCTTAGGTTTCTTGCCAAACCATAGTTCATACAGTGTCATCTCAACAGATTTAGATGGTGCCCTATTTATCATGAATGCAGCTGTATCTAATGCATAAACCCAAAACAATAGTGGTAAATCGACAAGAGACATCGTAGATCATACCATCTCAAATAAAGTATGGTTACGACGTTCGAACACACCATTATGCTGTGGTGTTCCAGGTGGTGTGAGTTGTGAAAATATTCCACATTGTTTAAAATGAAGGCCAAACTCGTAACTCAAATATTCGCCTCTGTGATCAGATCGTAGAAACTTTATTTTCTTGTTATGATGATTCTCCACTTCACTATGAAATTCTTTGGACTTTTCAAATGTTTCAGACTTGTGTTTGATCAAGTAGATATACCAATATCTGCTCAAATCAACTGTGAAGGTTAGAAAATAATGATACCCGCCATGAGCCTCAACACTCATCGGACCGCATACAATGGTATGTATTATTTCCAATAAGTCAGTGGCTCGCTTCATTGTTCCAGAGAACGGAGTTTTAGTCATCTTGTCCATGAGGCATGGTTCGCAAGTATCAAATGATTCATAATAAAGTGATTCCAAAAAGCCCATCTGCATGGAGTTTCTTCATGCGCTTTACACCAATATGATCAAAATGGCAGTGCCACAAATATGTTGCACTATCATTATCAATTTTGCATATTTTGGCATCAATATTATTGAAAGTGCTAGTGATCGACTAGAGGGGGGTGAATAGGTAATTTTTATGAAAGTCTTCAAAACATGGAAGTTTCGAAGACAAACGATAGAAATAAACCATTTACCATGCAGTGGAAGGTAGACTACACTAGGCAAACCATAGTCAAGTATTCAATGGAGTGAAAGCACAATGACTAATAGCAGCTAGGCAGTAAAGATCAGGTAGGAAGATATTGTGAAGCCAATCAGAACAAGCAGTCACTCAGTGAAGACAAAAGATAAAGCAATCATACAATGACTTCACAAGGACCAACAGTAAGTAAAAGGAAGGGAAGGATGAAACTAGTGACTCATTGAAGACAATGATTTGTTGGACCAGTTCCAGTTGCTGTGACAACTGTGCGTCTAGTTAGGGAGGCTGAGATTCAACTCAGAAGACCTCGTCTTCACCTTATTCCCCTTGAGCTAAGGACACCTAGTCCTCGCCCAATCACTCTGGTAAGTCTTCAAGGTAGACTTCCAAACCTTCACAGACTTCGTTCATCGGCGATCCACAATGACTCTTGGATGCTCAGAACGCGATGCCTAACCGGCTGGAGGATACACAGTCCTCAAGTGTAATAAATCTTCAGATCACACAGACAAGAAGACTTAAGTGATACCTAACACTCTTTGGCTCTGGGTGTTTAGGGCTTTATCCTCGCAAGGAATTCTCTCTCAAAGGCTTCGAGGTGGGTTGCTCTCAAACGACAAAAGCCGTGCACTAACTCTAAGCAGCCAACCGTTTATGGTTGTGGGGGTGGGCTATTTATAGCCACTAGGCAACCCGACCTGATTTGTTCGAAATGACCCTTGGTCACTAAAGAACTGACACGTGTTCCAACGGTCAGATTTCAAACACACACGGCAACTTTACTTGAGCTACAAGCAAAGCTGACTTATCCAACTCTGGACAAGATTTGCTCTCATAGTCTTCACTCGAAGACATAGGATTTTGGTTAAGCATCACTTCAGTCATTCTGACTGGTTCACTTGGACCCCACTTAACAGTACGGTGGTTCCTATGACTCAACAAAGAAGAAAAAGAATGACGAAAGAACTAAGTCTTCGCGCTCCATAGTCTTCATGCGATGTCTTCTCTTGTCATAGTCTTCAATGTGAATGTCTTCACATACCACCTTTGACTTCAATGTCTTCTTACATTTTTAGGGGTCATCTCTGGTAGGAAAACCGAATCAATGAGGGACTTCTACCTGTGTTATCCTGCAATTCTCACAAACACATTAGTCCCTCAACTAGGTTTGTCGTCAATACTCCAAAACCAACTAGGGGTGGCACTAGATGCACTTACAATCTCCCCCTTTTTTGTGATTGATGACAAACTAGCTGAAGTTTTCAACGGGGAATAAAATATGTGAAATTGTAAAGGATAGGGGATTGTCATCATAAGTGGCAAAGGCTCCCCCTGAAGATGTGCATATAAGTAATTTGCTTTTGGTATGCAAATGCACATGGCAGGTTGTACTTGTGGAGATCCTCTTCAACTTATGATGATAATTCATCATGCAAGAAAAGTATGTGAATATAATGACATGCATCACAGAATAGCAAATAAGTAGCAGAGGACCATCGAGTTTAAGTGTTACAACTCAAAGAACCAAATGTATCGAAAACGAGAGTTGTAAGCACTTGGCGAAAGTAGCAAAAAGTAAAGCAACCACCCATATGGACCCGCTTGAAGACTATCAACTCATATGCTTCTCCCCCTTTTTTCAGTGAGGACCAAAAAGGTTTGAAGACATAGAGCGCCTACTTGTTCCCATGAGGTGCAGGCGAGGCAGCAGGGTCGTCGGTGAGATCCGGTGGTGTAGACGAACTTGGTGCAGTGTCGTCACGCGCTGAAGTTGGAGGAGGTGAAGCTGCATCATCTTGGTCATCGATGACTCTGGCATTTATGGTCGCAGCTGAGGACGAGTATTCAAAGTCTTCAAGTGAGGGAGTCCGACGCAAGTGAGCATTTCTGGGAGGAGTTGAATCAAACTTGAAGCGTTCGGTGAAGCCATCGTCGTAGATCAGCTTCAGCACTCAGTAGGGTCAAACTCTTCCACGACCTCCGACAGGTTTCATGAGTGACAAAGGCATTCTTGGTGGCAAGATTGCGAATGCGGTTGACATCCACCAAGAGGCTTTGCATATGACGCTTAAGCCAGTCGTGATGTTTGTCCTGTTTCTGATGCAGCGCGACGAGAAGCTCTCGGTCATTGAGGACACGAGATCGTCTTTGAGGCCTTTGCACAATGGTGCTACCAGTGGCATCAGTTTGAGCATGAGGGGCACGTGTGTTTCCAGCAAGGGGATAAACACGAGACACGAATTCCTTCAATGGGCTGGGTGAAGCTTTGGTGATCAGCATTGTGAAGATAAATGGGATCCTTAGCAGGCTCTAGGTAAATGGCTTCAACTGACAGATCAACCTCGTGCAAGAATATAAGATTATTGCGCGCAGACGGCTGATAGTTGAAGGCTGAGTGACGCTTGATAAGACACATGACCCATGGAGCATAGAATTTCAACCCAAAGATGTCGGAGCCAGACGCAGCCAACTGCCTGATGAAGAAGTCTTGAGCATTGAAGCTAATGCCATTGAAGATATAGAAAACCAAAGTCTTCATTGCTCCTTCAAGCTTCGCTGCAGATGAGTGTCCTTTGACAGGCCATAGAGTCTTCCTGATGATGTGGTAAATGGTGTGAGGCAAGTACTCTAGGTCTTCAACAAAGAACTCAGATGGGTATTCAACGTCGTGAGGCAGAGGCTTCATCATGCTCAGCATTTGACTCATGTTGGGTTCTGGCTTCTGAAAGATGCTTTCCAAGGCATTTTGATGTTGTTGACAACCTGGTTCATAGTATTCACTAGGAGTGTGTAGGCATGTGAGCTCAATGATATCAAGAGCTTTAGCTTCATGATGGACATTGCCTGTCATCCACTCAAGGACCCAAGTCTGCGGATCCCTGTTGTAGCCTCGAATATGAAGAGTGGCATAGAATTGAAGCAGCAATTCTTCATTCCAGTGCTCCTTGTCAGTGATGAACTGCAACAGACCAGCATCTCTGAAACAGTCCAATGCTTCTTCGAGGCAGGGCATACCAGCTATAGATTCAGAGTCGAGGCGCATATGTGGAAATATGCGGCCTTGATTGTATAGGACACAGGAATAGTAGCTGCGCTGCTGATAGCTCCAGAACCGATTTGAGGAAATGCGCGGTCTGGTATAAGGGTTCTTGGAGCTGTTGAAGAAGGTATTATGTGCCACGAAGCCATTCGCATTGAAGACCCCATGTGAAGTAGCAGTGCCTGGGAAACGTGAAAGTCTTGGCTTGGGCTTTTGGACTTGAGGCTTGTGCTCGACGTGGTACTCAAATTGTGGACCAAAAGTAGGCGGAGGAGTCAGAATGGGCCATCGAACCATAACTGCTGACCATGATCAAATGCCAGCTCCATTGTGTGAGGTCTTGGAGGGGGAACAGGGGCATTGGCATTGTCTTCATGGGCTTCAGGGGCCACATGTGCTTCAGGTACTTGGACCTCAGGTGCTGCAGCATTGACTTCAGGTGTTGCAGCATTGACTTCTGGTGCCTCATTGGCTTCTGGCGCCTCATTGGCTTCCGGCGCCATATTGGCGTCAACCATGACAACATCATTGGCGTCAGCAGTGATGTTGGTGCTTACTTCAGGGTTGTTAACCTCCACTTCAGAAGCTGGAGGGTCGGTCACGTTCTCCTCGAGAACAACATCTTGGTGAGACGGGGGTGTAGCAACTCTTGTGTCTCTTGGGGCTTCTTCTTCATCTTCTTCTTCATCGGCTGATGCAGCCGGAATGTCTTCAGCCATTTTGGCTTCGGGTTCAGACACGTGCATTGTGGGAGTGACTTGGGGCCTTGGTCCTTTGTGAAGCCTGCATAATGCAGGCGACGCTTGTGGAGATGGAGTGTGCTGGGCCACAAAGTCATCATCATCTTGCACTGTTGGGGTAGCTTGCGGTTGGGGAGAGCTTGGAGTGTCTTGTCTCTGTGGGTGATCAGCCCACGATGCATCCTGAGTAGTTGGCGTCAAAGGACGACCAATGCTGATGTGTTCGTTGTGCGTAAGCACAGGCGATGATACCAATTGGTGCTCGATCTAAGGAAGGACTTCATCATCTTCAACATTGTCATGGTGACCAATGTCTTCAGCAGCGGTGGGGTCAACTGCTGGAATGTCTTCAGCTTCAGGAGCCTCTGTGGAAGCAGGCTCATGAATTACCATCCATCGTTCTTGATGCGAAGAGGCAGGACGAGCAACCAATATGGGCTCAACAATAAGGGCTCTGTGGGAGCAGCCCGATCTTTCTTGGTTTTGCGCTTCTTGGAGGGAGCGACATTAGAAGCTTCAGGATGTTTCCTCTTTCTGGCTTCAGCCTCGGCAGCCCTTGTCTTCTTTAATTCTGAAGCCACTGTGGGGACCTTAGGCTTCGAGCCTGTCATACTGGCTGGGAAGACAATGGGATGTGCTTCCTGCCTTGTTGCTTCGGGTTCGGCCACAGCTGGCTTCTTCTTCTTCTTTGCAGCCATCCTGGGATCGATGCCAGGACGCCCCAAGAGCCTTGCGCTTTTTAGCTTCATTGTAGGCTTGCACGCACTTGTCAGCCAGACTCTTCATGCGCTCACGAGAACCTTTAGCTTCTTCGCGTTTCTTGAGAAAGGCTTCCTTGAGCTTGTGCAGCATAGTCTTGAAGTTCTTGACATCTTTCACGCTGAGCTTTGCCATGTGCTGCTTGAACTAAGCTTTCTCATAGTCGATATTTTGCTTCAGTTCAACGATGCGCTGAGCTAGAGCTAGCTCAGAAGCAATGGCGCCAGTGAAAGCGACGATGAGGCCAATTGGAAGTTGTAGATCATCAAAGCTGAGATTGGGGGTTTCAAACCACTCATCAATGAAGTTGTGAAGGATTGCTACATCAAAGAGAGGCAACTCATTGAAGATTTTTGCTTCTTCTTTGCTCTTGATCAGTTGCTCAAGAGCGTCATCTGCAAGATCTTCATCGCTGGACATATCAATGGTGTCGTTGCGTAGAATAGCAGCAGCAGTCAGTTCTTGGCTGGTGGGTTGCAAGGGCATCTTTACTCTCGAGGGCTTGGAGATGCGTGACAAATCTTCAGACTGCACACTGTGTTCAGGAGGTGCAGTGGCCAGAGGCTTCGCCTGTAAGACCTTTGGTGCAGGAGAAGGCTTTGAAGCTTTAGGCTTCTTCAGTTTCTTTGGCTTCTGCGGTGCAGGCGCTTCATCAGATTCAGCGTCATCTGCAGGCTCATCCACGGCTGTCCCTTGAACCATGATATGAGTGATGAGACCTTCCAGGTTGTAGAAGGGCCCAACAAGATTGGGTTCAGCTTTGCGTGTGCCATCAGCACGAGGAGCAGAGGGGCCTGGATTGAAGTCTAAGCCTCGTGACTTCTTGTTCTCTTTGGCCAAGTTCCTGGCAAACTAAAGGTTGCACTTGAACAGATTATCATCGCAGCACCACAGTAATGAAGATGGGTCTGCATCCGCAGGCTGCGGTCCACGGACCATGCAAGGATAGAAGCCTTGTTCAATAGCTTCAGCTCTAGACTTGGGTTGAAGATTTCTATATAGAATGTCTCCCCATGGTCGTTTGATGGCATTCTTCTCAGCATACTCCTAGGTCACAAACCTGTACTTGAACCACTGTTCTGCCTAATATCTTGGAATCCACTGGATTCGAGTTTTTCGCTGATTGTAGTCCTCTGGATCTGTCTTGTACAACTCATAGAGGACAGGAGGCAAATCTCTTGAGGTGTTGCCACGACGCTGTCTGCCACCCTTTTTTGTAGGTTTCTTTGGTGCCATGAAGCTTAACTAAAGGGCTTCAACACGTTTAAAGGCTTCAAAGGCTTCCGCTTTCTGGTCAAACAGGAACTGGCTTCGGGAGAGTTAATGTGATGATGTAAGAATTTTGCAAACGAATGTAGACTATGAGAACCAAGGGATTCTCCCACGGACATGTACCTGTGACAGCATTAAGGTGCGAGGGAAGGGGTAGAGGTCATATGCATTCTCAGAAGATTTTGAAGATAAATCAGTTTAGAAGACATTGACCTCATAGTGCGAAGACATTCACTCATAGAAAGAGAGTTGGTTCCAGATTTGTACAAATCCACGAATAAGTACAAGTGAGGAATCTAACTACTTTGTGAAGCATAAGTGAGCATACTAGGCATATTATGAGATGCAGTATGAAATAGATCCAACTTGTGTGAACAGAAACTGCTTGTGGTAGAAAGTGATGAATCTATAGGATCAAAGGGGCCGTAAAAAGGAAGTTTTATTTACCACACGAAGAACTGCTAGACGGAGTGGGAGAGGAGGCCGAGCAGTTCGATCATCTATGCCCTAACTTGGCGACGGAGGACACCTACGGCGACGGCGGAGAAGACAATGTCCACGGCCGGCGTGAAGACGGCGTCGGTGAGGTCGCGACAGCTAAGCGCTTCGTCGCCGGCATCGTCGAGGGCTAGCGGTGGTGCTAGGGTTTGTGCGAGAGTGGAAGAAAGGATAATGACTGTGGTGAGGCGTGTATTTATAGGGACAGGGACGGCACAGTGTTATTACACAGGTGCCCCTGGCGATTCACATCTGAAGGACACGTGGCCATCATGCAACATATCGGAGGTTGCTCCATGTTCCCACGCACGCCTGGATTGTCGGGTGGTCGTTCCCACTTCTCCGGGTTTCAGGTGAAGGAATTAGCATTGAAAACGGACTTAATGTTTGTCTCTGTATCTTCTGCTGACTAGGACGCAGAGAAGACATTCGACAGTTTCAATAGAATGCATATGATTTGGACAGATAGAGTTTGAGATAGAAAGCATAGAGAGATTAGGGTCCGATCACATTCACTTAGTTCAAAAGATTCAACAAGGAAGACGTAGCTATAAGTGAATGCTGTAGAGAACAGAACACTAGTATGTATATATCAAAAGACAATCAAGTCAACATAGTGAAGATAATCATGAAGACAAGTTGAAAATGAAGACAAACAAAATGTGAAGACATAGCACATGTAACGCCATGGGTAAAACACTTCAAAGAGAAGAATTTGGTGGTGGCGTTACCCACTGTATAGGAAGTATTAGACCCAGACACGGCGCACAATTATCGTGGTGCTCCGGAGTCAAATTCCACGTTAATGTATTCACACTCAGAATGTAAGTCTTCATTGATTAAAGATATACTTTACTTCGTGTGTTGCACATCTAAGTCATCAACATGTATAAGTGTTAGGATGTGTGCCTGATCACAGGACATTTGAGGATTCCAAGATATTTAGCTCACACCGTAACTTGCAAAACCTCTTCTCATCCAAGGGCTTGGTGAAGATATCTGCCAATTGCTCTTCAGTGTTGACGTGTATGATATCAATATCTTCCTTCACAACATGATCTCTGAGAAAGTGATGACGAATTTCAATGTGCTTTGTCTTCGAGTGCTGAAGTGGGTTGTTGGCAATCTTGATGGCGCTTTCATTGTCGCGGTAGAGTGGTACTTGCTTCAGGTGAATGCCATAGTCCTTGAGTGTTTGCTTCATCCATAGAAGCTGAGCGCAGCAAGATCCAGCAGCAATGTATTCAGATTCAGCAGTGGAGAGAGATATACAGTTCTGCTTCTTTGAAGACCAACATACAAGTGATCGTCCCAGAAAATGACATGTGCCTGATATAGACTTGCGATCCACCTTGTCACCAGCATAATCAGCATCCGAGAATCCAACTAGATCAAACTCTGAGCCCTTTGGATACCATAATCCTAGTGTTGGGGTGTGAGCCAAATATCTGAGAATTCGCTTCACAGCTAAGTGATGCGATTCCTTTGGTGCCGCTTGGAACCGGGCACACATGCAAACACTAAGCATGATATCTGCCTAGATGCACATAAATAAAGTAAGGAACCAATCATGGAGCAGTATACCTTTTGATCAAACTCTTTACCATTGTCGTCGGGACCCAGATGATGTTTGGCTGGCATTGGCATCATGTAGCCTTTGCAATCTTGCATTCCAAATTTCTTCAGGCAATCTTTGAGGTATTTCTCTTGAGATATAAAGATGTCGTTGCGTTGTTGACGTATTTGAAGACCAAGGAAGAACTTCAGCTCACCCATCATGGACATCTGATATTGTTCTTGCATCATATATCCAAACTCGTCAGTGTATTTCTGATTGGTGCAGCCGAAGATAATGTCATCCACATATATTTGGCACACAAACAGTTCACCATCATATGTCTTCGTGAAGAGAGTGGGGTCGAGGGAACCAGGTTTGAAGCCTTTGCTCTTCAGGAAGTCTTTGAGTGTGTCATACCAAGCCCTAGTGGCTTGTTTGAGGCCATACAGTGCCTTTTTGAGCTTGTACACCATATCAGGATGTTTTGGATCTTCAAAGCCAGGCGGTTGTGCAACATACACTTCTTCGTCAATCTTGCCATTGAGAAAAGCGCTCTTCACATCCATTTGATGTAGAAGAATGTTATGATGATTTGCATAGGCCAGCAGTATGCGTATGGCTTCAAGCGCTCTTCACATCCATTTGAAGCAAAAACATTTGACGAGCCAGTGGATTATGAAAGCTTAGATCGAGATCAGGACTGATAGGGCAAGTAGCAAGCGACTCAGGAACAAAGTACATAATAAGACCATTTGGGCATTTGATCTTGCGCCCTACAAGATGTTTAAGGTCCCCAGCAATAGCTTCAGACGATTTTGGTTTTCGGCTGGAGACCTTTCCCTGCAAAAGAGAGTTAAGCTTTCTTAGCCACCCACATCTTCAAGGGTGGCTTCGAAGCAATGAGTCTAAGTGCAGCATCTGAGAACTTTGGCTTTGGAGCCCTAGCAAAAAGTCTTGCAGGTGGACAATAGTACTCATAAGAATAAGCAGAATAGTTCTTGGTCTTATGAACATGGCGGTTTGATGAAACGCGCTCATATTCACAGGCCTGAGTATGGCTTCCCTGCAAAACATTTGCGTTAGTGCGACTCAGGTGAGTCCTCTATCTATATGAAGCCTTTGGACCGTATGAAGCCTGTGGTCTGGGGTTTGTCTTCTTCACCTATGGTGTCATGATGACATTCACAGGAAGATTCTCCAAACACCTTTTCGGCACCCAGACCTTCTTCATAGGCGGTCCATTCCTACAGTTAGTACCAATATACCTGGCAAACACTTCACCCTTCTGATTCTTAAACAGTTTATAGTTTGCATCAAAGGATTCATCAATAACAATGGGATTAGCACAAGTGAAGCCAGATAGGGTGGATGGATCCACTGAAGGTCCCTTTGCAGCAACCCATGTGGTTTTGGGGTACTACTCAGGTTTCCAGTAAGAGCCATCAGCATTCATTTTCCTTTCGAACCCAACACCCTCTTTCCTAGGGTTTCGGTTCAGGATCTGCCTTTTGAGGACATCACATAGTGTCTGATGCCCTTTGAGGCTTTTGAACATCCCTGTTTCAAGCAATGTCTTCAACCTAGCATTCTCATCAGCAATAGCAGTGACATCCTCAGTAGAGGGGTTAGTTGGCACATCAGCAGTTGAAGATATTGCAATAGTAGCAGCAGCAGAACAACCAGCAACAGAAGTAGCGTTGTCATGCTCAATACATTTAATACATGGTGGTTCAAATCCTTCCTGAGCTGAACTGATCTGTTTGGCGCGAAGTGACTCGTTTTCCTTTTGAAGATCTTCATGAGCCGCTCTCAATTTCTCAAGATCTTGCTTCCTTTGAAGATAATCATAGGAAAGCTTTTCATGAGTTGTTGAGAGCGTTTCATGACGACTTTTAAGTTCCTCATACTTAACGTGAAGATTTTTTATGTCTTCAACTAAGGACTAAGATCGAGTCATTTCAGCGTCTAACAGGTCATCGCTTTTGTCTAATAGTTTTTGAATATGTTCCATAGCTTTCTGTTGTTCAGTTGCAATTTTAGCAAGTGTTTCGTAGCTGGGTTTGGAACCACAATCAGAGTCATCTTCACTGGAAGTTTGATAGTGAGTAGTGCGTGTGTTTACCTTGGCACCGCGTGCCATGAAGCAGTAGGTAGGAGCGGAGTAATCCTTGTCATTGGCATCCGTGTCGGTGACGGAGTCATTGTCTTCAGTGTTGAAGATGGACTTGGCAACGTATGCTGTAGCCAGACTCACAACGCCAGAATCGCACTCCTCCTCAGACTCCACCTCCGCCTCCTCAGAAGCGGACTCCTCCTCTAAATCCATTTCCTTGCCAACAAACGCACGTGCCTTGCCAGATGAGCTCTTCTTGTGTGATGAAGACTTTGAGGAGGACTTGGAAGAAGACTCTGAGTATTTCTTCTTCTTCTTGTCGTCAGAATCATACTCCTTGCTCTTCTTTTTCTTCTTGTTCTCATTGTCCCACTGCGGACACTCAGAGATGTAGTGGCCAGGTTTCTTGCACTTGTGGCATGTTCTCTTCTTGTAGTCATGAGCAGAAGCTTCATCATTCCTTAAGCTTGATCGTGAGGACTTTCTGAAGCCTTTCTTCTTGGTGAATTTTTGGAACTTCTTCACAAGCATAGCAAGCTCCTTTCCAATGTCTTCAGGATCATCAGAACTACTGTCAGACTCTTCTTCAGATGAGGAGACAGCTTTTTCCTTCAAGGCACGAGTTCACCCATAGTTGGGACCGTAGATGTCTCTTTTCTCAGAGAGCTGAAACTCGTGTGTGTTGAGCCTCTCAAGTATGTCAGGCGGATCGAGTGTTTTGAAGTCAGGACGTTCTTGAATCATCAGGGCTAGGGTGTCAAACGAGCTATCAAGTGATCTCAGGAGTGTCTTGACAACTTCATGCTTGGTGATCTCAGTGGCGCCGAGGGCTTGAAGCTCATTTGTGATGTCAGTGAGTCGATCAAACGTGAGCTGAACATTCTCATTGTCATTTCTCTTGAAGCGGTTGAAGAGGTTGCGAAGGACAGTGATTCTCTGATCTCTCTGGGTTGAGACGCCTTCATTGACCTTGGAGAGCCAGTCCCAGACTAGCTTAGACGTTTCCAAAGCACTCACACGGCCATACTGTCCTTTGGTCAGATGACCACAGATGATGTTCTTGGCAGTGGAGTCCAGTTGAACGAACTTCTTGACATCAGCAGCGGTGACACCTTCACCAGCCTTGGGAACGCCATTCTTGACGACATACTATAGGTCAACATCAATGGCTTCAAGATGCATGCGCATCTTATTCTTCCAGTAGGGATATTCAGTTCCATCGAAGACTGGGCACGCAACGGAGACTTTGATTATCCCTGCAGTCCACATAGCTAAAACTCCAGGTGGTTAAACCGAATCACACAGAACAAGGGAGTACCTCGCTCTGATACCAATTGAAAGTGCTAGTGATTGACTAGAGGGGGGTGAATAGGCGATTTTTATGAAAGTCTTCAAAACATGGAAGTTTCGAAGACAAACGTTAGAAATAAACCTATTACCATGCAGCAAAAGGTAGACTACACTAGGCAAACCATAGTCAAGTATTCAATGGAGTGAAAGCACAATGACTAATAGCAGCTAGGCAGTAAAGATCAGGTAGGAAGATATTGTGAAGCCAATCAGAACAAGCAGTCACTCAGTGAAGACAAAAGATAAAGCAATCATACAATGACTTCACAAGGACCAACAGTAAGTAAAGGGAAGGGAAGGATGAAACCAGTGACTCGTTGAAGACAATGATTTGTTGGACCAGTTCCAATTGCTGTGACAACTGTACGTCTGGTTAGGGAGGCTGAGATTCAACTCAGAAGACCTTGTCTTCACCTTATTCCCCTTGAGCTAAGGACACCCAGTCCTCGCCCAATCACTCTGGTAAGTCTTCAAGGTAGACTTCCAAACCTTCACAGACTTCGTTCACCAGCGATCCATAATGACTCTTGGATGCTTAGAACGCGACACCTAACCGGTTTTAGGATACATAGTCCTCAAGTGTAATAAGTCTTCAGATCACACAGACAGGAAGACTTAAGTGATGCCTAACACTCTTTGGCTCTGGGTGATTAGGGCTTTATCCTCGCAAGGAATTCTCTCTCAAAGGCTTCGAGGTGGGTTGCTCTCAAACAACAAAAGCCGTGCACCAACTCTGAGCAGCCAACCGTTTATGGTTGTAGGGGGTGGGCTATTTATAGCCACTAGGCAACCCGACCCGATTTATCTGAAATGACCCTTAGTCACTAAGGAACTGACACGTGTTCCAATGGTCAGATTTCAAACACACACGGCAACTTTACTTGAGCTACAAGCAAAGCTGACTTATCCAACTCTGGACAAGATTTTCTCTCATAGTCTTCACTCGAAGACATAGGATTTTGGTTAAGCATCACTTCAGTCATTCTGACTGGTTCACTTGGACCCCACTTAACAGTACGGTGGTTCCTATGACTCAACAAAGAAGAAAAAGAACGACGAAAGAACTAAGTCTTCGCGCTCCATAGTCTTCATGCGATGTCTTCTCTTGTCATAGTCTTCAATGTGAATGTCTTCACATACCACCTTTGACTTCAATGTCTTCTTACATTTTTAGGGGTCATCTCTGGTAGGAAAACCGAATCAATGAGGGACTTCTACCTGTGTTATCCTGCAATTCTCACAAACACATTAGTTCCTCAACTAGGTTTGTCGTCAATACTCCAAAACCAACTAGGGTGGCACTAGATGCACTTACAATTATGAATATGTGTATCACTACGATCAGATTCAATAAACCATTTACATTGGGTGTATGACCATAGAAGGTTTTATTCATGTAAACAGAACAACAATTATTCTCTGACTTAAATGAATAACCGTATCGCAATAAACATGATCCAATCATATTCATGCTCAATGCAAACACCAAATAACATTTATTTAGGTCCAACACTAATCCCGAAGATAGAGGGAGTGTGCGATGGTGATCTTATCAACCTTGGAATCACTTCCAACACACATCGTCACCTCTCCCTTAACTAGTCTTTGTTCATTTTGCAACTCCTGTTTCGAGTTACTAATCTTAGTAACTGAACCGGTATCAAATACCCTGGGGTTACTATGAACACCAGTAAAGTACACATCAATAAGATGTATATCAAATATACCTTTCACTTTACCATCCTTCTTATTCACCAAATACTTGGGGCAGTTCCGCTTTCAGTGACCAGTCCCTTTGTAGTAGAAGCACTTAGCTTCAGGCTTAGGTCCAGACTTGGGCTTCTTCCCGGGAGTAGCAACTTGCTTGCCATTCTTCTTGAAGTTCCCCTTCTTCCCTTTGGCCTATTTCTTGAAACTAGTGGTCTTGTTAACCATCAAAACTTGATGCTCCCTTTTGATTTCTACCTCCGCAATCTTTAGCATTATGAAGAGCTCGGGAATTGTCTTTTCCATCCCTAGCATATTGTAGTTCAACATGAAGTTCTAGTAACTTGGTGATAGTGACTAGAGAACTCTGTCAATCACTATCTTATCTGGAAGATTAACTCCCACTTGTTTCAAGTGATTGTAGTACTCACACATTCTAATCACATGCTCACTAGTTGAGCTATTCTCCTCCATCTTATAGGCAAAGTACTTGTCAGAGGTCTCATACCTCTTGACTTGGGCATGAGTCTGAAATACCAATCTCAGCTCTTGGAACATCTTATATGCACTGTCGTGATCAAAATGTTTTTGAAGTCCTGGTTCTAAGCCGTAAAGCATGGCGCACTAAACTATCAAGTAGTCACCATACCGAGCTTGCCAAACGTTCATAACGTCTGCATCTGTTCCTGCAAAAGGTCCATCACCTAGCGGTGCATCAAGTACATAATTCTCCTGTGCAACAATGAGGATAATCCTCAGATCATGGATCAAGTCTGCATCATTGCTACTATCATCTTTCAACTTATTTTTCTCTAGGAACATATCAAAAATAAACGGGGAGCTATAACATGAGCTATTGATCTACAACATAATTTGCATTCAGGTACTAAGTTCATGATAAATTAAAGTTCAATTAATCATATTACTTAAGAAATCCCACATAGATAGACATCCCTCTAGTCATCTAAATGATCACATGATCCATATCAACTAAACCATGTCTGATCATCACGTGAGATGGAGTAGTTTTCAATGGTGAACATCACTATGTTGATCACATCTACTATATGATTCACATTCGACCTTTCGGTCTCAGTGTTCCGAGGCCATATCTACATAAGCTAGGCTCGTCAAGTTTAACCCGAGTATTATGCACGTGCAAAACTGGCTCGCACCCGCTGTATGTGAACGTAGAGCTTATCACACCCGATCATCACGTGGTGTCTCGGCACGACGAACTGTAGCAACGGTGCATACTCAGGGAGAACACTTGTACCTTGAAATTTAGTGAGGGGTCATCTTATAATGCTACCGCCGTACTAAGCAAAATAAGATGCATAAAGGATAAACATCACATGCAATCAAAATATGTGACATGATATGGCCATCATCATCTTGTGCCTTTGATCTCCATCTCCAAAGCACCGTCATGATCTCCATCGTCACCGGCTTGACACCTTGATCTCTATCGTAGAATCGTTGTTGTCTCGCCAACTATTGCTTCTATGACTATCGCTACCGCTTAGTGATAAAGTAAAGCAATTACATGGCAATTGCATTTCATACAATAAAGCGACAACCATAAGGCTCCTGCTAGTTGCCGATAACTTTTTACAAAACATGATCATCACATAAAACAATTTATATCTCATCACATCTTGACCATATCACATCACAACATGCCCCTGTTGTTAAGGCATATCTCTCTCGATGTAGTTTTGGTGATTGATGACAACATATTTGCGGACTAACCTTGTGCGTTGACCATTTCAGAGATTCATCCTTTGGCTCAAGACGATTTCTCTCCCCTCGGAGTGTTTTTCAAGACGGTGTAGCTCTTTGGTTTCTTATTGGTGGACTAGTTTCTTAGGAGTCACCGTACTATCAAGAGGGGGTACGCTTTGGTTTGGCTAGGGTGGAATCATCACGTACACTTTCATTTCACACCATCTGGGCCTTCCCGCGTTGTTGGAGGTCTTTTACCCTGCAGAGTGAGTTGTCTTTAGCCCCAGCGGTAGTACCGCGGTGCCCAGCGGTAGTACCGCTTGTGGTCCTCAGCGGCAGTACCGCTGTGGTATCGGGCCACTACCGCCTCGACTCGAGGGGGGAATTTCTCATGTCGGGTTGAGTGGCACCTTCAGCGGTTGTAGGTGCAGTAGTACCGCTCCAGAGCGGTAGTATCGCCCTGCCACCGCGGCAGTACCACGCTAAGCCCATCTGGTAGTACCGCGCTGGGCCAGTCCCTCCTCTATCTTCTAGTCCTCTTTGTTGGGTGGTAGTACCGTAGGGGGGAGCGGTAGTACCGCTGCCCTCTGCGGTAGTACCGCCCTCTGCGGGGCTGTTTAGTGGGGTAACGGTTGGATTGTTACCCCCACTATAAAAGGGGTTCCCCTTCTTCCCCGTTGACCCACCTCTTCCCCCTCAAGCTCCATTAATGCTCCAAGCTCCATTTTTGCCCGATCTCTCTCTCTCTAGCCAATCAAACTTGTTGATTTTCTCGAGAGTGGTTGAGAAGGCCCCGATCTACACTTCCACCAAGAGATATTTGATTCCCCCACCTATCCCTAGCGGATCTTGTTACTCTTGGGTGTTTGAGCACCCTAGACGGTTGAGGTCACCACGGAGCCATAGTCCATTGTGGTGAAGCTTCGTGGTATTGTTGGGAGCCTCCGACTAAGTTGTGGAGATTGCCCCAACCTTGTTTGTAAAGGTCCGGTTGCCGCCTCCAAGGGCACCAATAGTGGAATCACGGCATCTCGCATTGTGTGAGGGCGTGAGGAGAATACCGTGGCCCTAGTGGCTTCTTGGGGAGCATTGTGCCTCCACACCGCTCTAACGAAGACGTACTTCCCCTCAAAAGGAAGGAACTTCGGTAACACATCCTCGTCTTCACCGGGTCCACTCTTGGTTATCTCTTACCTTTACTTGTGCAAGCTCATTAGTGTTCCTTCTCTTACTTGCGTGTTTGTTCGTTGTTGTTGCATCATATAGGTTGCTCACCTAGTTGCACATCTAGACAACCTACTTTGATGCAAAGTTTAATTTGGTAAAGAAAAGTTAAAAATTGTTAGTTGCCTATTCACCCCCCTCTAGTCAACCATATCGATCCTTTCAATTGGTATCAGAGCCTCGTCTCTTTACTAAGGACTTTGCCGTCCAAAGAGTATGGTTGATACCATAGACGGTGTGGAGGAACACTCCGGTGTGAATCTGATCTCGTCTACGGGCGATGGGAGAACCTCGGTCTCTCATGAGGAGTTCAATGTGGCCTTGAAGACATTGAAAACCTCCATGACGACCGAGGTTGAAAGCATGTTTACTAAATTCATTGAAGGGCTTAAACTATCCACCGCACCGTTGAAAGTGGGTGATCCCACTGACAAGGTGACGGATGCTATCTCCGACAAGGGGGAAGCTAGTAGTGAAAAGGCTCCTTCTTCTAGTGGTAAAAATGGCACCGGCATCTTTGCTCATGTGGAACCACCACTTGTTTATGGTGGACCGGTTCCTTCCACTCATTTGAATCATGCCGGTCCTCCCCCTAAGATTGTGAAAAATGAGGACTTTGATTCTTGGGTTTATCGCTTTAAGCATCATTTAAATCATGTGAACACTAATCTTTGAAGAATCATTGAAGAAGGTTTTCATCCGCATGATCCAAGCAACTTCACTCCTTGAGAAGTCGCGGATAATCAATTCAATGAGAATGATCTCTTCACCATTCAAGATGCAATTCCACCCGAAGATCTACCTCATCTTCGGCCCTTCGCCTTGGCCAAATATGCATGGCTTTGTGTTGTCTCTCTCTACTGGGGAAGCGCAAGCATTCAATACTCCAACTATGAAGTAGTGCAAGATGAAGCCGATGAGTTTGCAATAAAAGAAGATGAAGAACCTCGTGAGCTTTATCGGAGAGTAACCAAACTCACGGTCTCACTCCGAGATCACGGGAGCAAGGACACGAATGACAATTGGATCAAGCACAAATTCCTCAAGGCAATGATGCCTTACCACAAGGCCATGTCCTCTGTCATTCGTCAAAGGCCGGACTTCCACACTTTGACCTCAAGTAAAGTGTTGGATGAGTTTGTGGCTATGAACATCTTGGACAAGACCGCCGACAATGCGGTGCTTCGTTCTCAAAGGGCAAAGAAGCCCAACCTTGCATTGAAGGCCAAGGTTTGCGTTGAAGAAGAAGAAGAAGAGGAAGAAGAGGAAATCAACCCCGAAGATACAAAGTATTCCTATCATGAACACATGGCACTTGCTTCAAGGCAATTTTGGAGTAAGAAAAACTCAAGGCCAAACTTCAACAAGAACAACTCAAGTGGCACGAAGAGCAAGCAACATGTAAGGACTTGCTACAATTGTGGAAATGTGAGTCATTTTGTTGCGGAGTGCCCGTATGAGAAAAGGGAAGACAATGGTGGCAAGCTCATTCGAAAGGACAAAGCCAAGTCTTTCCCCAACAAGAGCAACTTCATCAAGAAAACCCCTCACAAGGCATTGGTGGTTCAAGAAGAGTACCATGAGGATGATGATGAAGAATAAGATGGTGAGTCGGTTGCCATGGCCTCCGTTGCCATTGCAAAAACTCCACGAATATCTCTCTTCGACTCACCCAATGAGAACATCACCACCAAGTGCCTCATGGCTAAAGCCACCAACAAGGTAACTCCCAACATCAAAACTACCATCATTAATAATCCTTCCTTGACGGATTGCATTGATGAATGTGAGGGATCTAATGTGGAGGAAAATTAGTTTGAGTCCTTTATGGGTAAACTCAAGGGTAAATCCAAGAAGCATTTTGTTGCTCTCTTGGAACAACTTGGTGAAGCCAATGACGTGATCGAGTCTCATGAAGATACCATCTCCAAGATGGAGGGGCATAGTCATGACTATGTCGATGAGATTTCGGATCTTTCCAATGCTCTTGAGGAAGAGCGTGGTCTTCGTTTGGCTCTTGAGGAGTCACACAACGATGATCATGCTAAGTTAAAGAAAGATTTTGATCATGCTCTTGTTGTTTCTCGTGTGCTAAACTCCGAGAAGGCCAAACTTGGGGTTGATCTTGCTAGACTCAAGGAGGAGTTTGATCTACTTGACAAGGCTCACAAGGTCTTGAAGGGTGCTCATGCTAGCCTCAAAGAGTCTCATGATCAACTCCAAGTGAAGCTAACCAAGGAGAAAGCCACCTTTCCTCGTATGATGTTAATTGATAATGCAAATGCTACTAACCCGTGTTGTGAGCATGTGCATCTTGTTGAGGAGAATGCTAAGCTAAAGGTGCAACTTGAGAAAGGTCTTGTGTCTTGCATACAAGGCGAGAAGAACCTCAACGACCTCTTGACCAACCAAAAGGGAGTTGTGGCCAAGGAAGGGATTGGGTACGTGCCCAAGTCCAAGAACGAGAAGAAGAATGACAAGGCCAAACGACCTCCTCCTCTAAAGCAAACCTTTGTGAAGGAGGGTGAGGGTGCTACTAAGGAGAAGGAGAAAAACTCCATGAAGGGTAGTGATGCCAAGAAGGGAAATGCTCCCCTTCCCAATAAAGCCGGGGACTTTAACCCTTCTTATGTGTTGTGCCGCGCTAGAGATGGGCATGTTTATGCCAAATTCGTTGGTTATCCTTATGAGTACATTGAATGGTCTATTTGGGTTCCTAAGACCCTTGTTACTAACATCAAAGGACCCATTACAAAATGGGTACCTAAAACCAAGCATTGATCTCTTGTAGGTGTTTGCTTCCGGTGGGGCATCATGGTTGCTCGATAGTGGAGCTACTAATCATATGACCAGAAGCAAGGACTTGGTGGTGGACGTGCAAAAGATTCCATCCATGCCCACCAATGTTGAGTGGGGTGATGCCTCGTATTCTAAGGTATTGGGACTCAGCAAAATTTTCATTTCTCATGATCTTACGATCGAGAAGGTCATGCTTGTTGAGTCCCTTGCATACAATTTACTTTCCGTTCGTCAACTAGCACTCATGGGCTTTGCCACTTTCTTTGATATTGATTCCGTGGCCCTCTTGTGGAGCAAGACTCTTCAGTAGCCTTTGTTGGGCATATCGAGAATGGTCTCTATGTGATTAACTTTTTGAAGCGACCCACTAAGACCGCGACATGCCTAATGGCTAAAGTTGACGTGGGATGGCTTTGGCATCGCCGTTTAGCCCACGTCAATATGAGATCTTTGCAAAGTTTTCTCAAGGGGGACCATGTCCGTGGACTAACAAATTTTAGTTTTGCCAAAGATCGTGCTTGCAGTGCTTGCATCGAAGGAAAGCTACATGAGAAGGCTCACCCTCCCACGACTATCATCTACTCGAAGAGGCCTTTGGAGCTCCTTCACTTGGATCTCTTTGGACCTCCATCCTTTGATAGTCTTGGGGGTAGAAATTATTGCTTGGTGATTGTATATGACTATTCAAGATACACTTGGGTATATTTCTTCAAGAGGAAGAGCGAGACCCAACAAACTGTCATCGACTTTGCAAATGAAGCTCAACGACAACACAATGCAAAGATCTTGACAATAAGAAGTGACAACGGCTCCGAGTTCAAGAACTACACCTTGGATGAGTTTTTGAGTGATGAGGGAATCAAGCACCAATATTCCGCACCTTATACCCCTCAACAAAATGGTGTAGCGGAGAGGAAGAACCGGACGTTGATGGACGCGACAAGGACCATGATGGCGGAGTTCAAGTCTGAAGGAAATATGCCCTAGAGGCAATAATAAAGTTGTTATTTATTTCCTTATATCATGATAAATGTTTATTATTCATGCTAGAATTGTATTAACCGGAAACATAATACATGTATGAATACATAGACAAACAGAGTGTCACTAGTATGCCTCTACTTGACTAGCTTGTTGATCAAAGATGGTTATGTTTCCTAACCATAGACATGAGTTGTCATTTGATTAACGGGATCACGTCATTAGGAGAATGATGTGATTGACTTGACCCATTCCATTAGCTTAGCACTTGATCGTTTAGTTTGTTGCTATTGCTTTCTTCATGACTTATACATGTTCCTATGACTATGAGATTATGCAACTCCCATTTACCGGAGGAACACTTTGTGTGCCACCAAACGTCACAACGTAACTGGGTGATTATAAAGGTGCTCTACAGGTGTCTCCGAAGGTACTTGTTGGGTTGGCGTATTTCGAGATTAGGATTTGTCACTCCGATTGTCGAAGAGGTATCTCTGGACCCACTCGGTAATGCACATCACTATAAGCCTTGCAAGCATTGCAACTAATGAGTTAGTTGCGGGATGATGTATTATGGAACGAGTAAAGAGACTTGCCGGTAACAAGATTGAACTAGGTATTGAGATACCGACGATCGAATCTCGGGCAAGTAACATACCGATGACAAAGGGAACAACGTATGTTGTTATGCGGTTTGACCGATAAAGATCTTCGTAGAATATGTAGGAGCCAATATGAGCATCCAGGTTCCGCTATTGGTTATTGACCAGAGACGTGTCTCGGTCATGTTTACATAGTTCTCGAACCCGTAGGGTCCGCACGCTTAAAGTTCGATGACGGTTATATTATGAGTTTATGTGTTTTGATGTACCGAAGGAGTTCGGAGTCCCGGATGAGATCAGGGACATGACGAGGAGTCTTAAAATGGTCGAGACGTAAATATCGATATATTGGACGACTATATTCGGATATCGGAAAGGTTCCGAGTGATTCGGGTATTTTCGGGAGTACCGGGGAGTTACGGGAATTCGTATTGGGCCTTAATGGGCCATACGGGAAAGGAGAGAAAGGCCTGAAAGGGTGGCCGCACCCCTCCCCATGGGCTGGTCCGAATTGTACTAGGGAGGGGGGGCGCCCCCTTCCTTCCTTCTCCTTTTCCCTTCCCTTTCCTTCCCTCCTACTCCTACTACTTGGAAGGGCTCCTAGTTCTACTAGGAAAGGGGTAATCCTACTCCCGGTGGGAGTAGGACTCCCCTAGGGTGCGCCATAGAGAGGGCCGGCCCTCCCCCTCCTCCACTCCTTTATATACAGGGGCAGGGGAACCCCAAAGACACAACAATTGATCTCTTGATCTCTTAGCCGTGTGTGGTGGCCCCCTCCACCATAATCCACCTCGATCATACCGTAGCGGTGCTTAGGCGAAGCCCTGTGTCGGTAGAACATCATCACCGTCACCACGACGCCGTGCTGACGAAACTCTCCCTTAACACTCGGCTGGATCGGAGTTCGAGGGATGTCATCGAGTTGAACGTGTGCAGAACTCAGAGGTGCCGTGCGTTCGATACTTGATCGGTCGGATCGTGAAGACGTACAACTACATCAACCGCGTTGTGCTAACGCTTCCGCTTTCGGTCTACGAGGGTACGTGGACAACACTCTCCCCTCTCGTTGCTATGCATCACCATGATCTTGCGTGTGCGTAGGAATTTTTTTGAAATTACTACGTTCCCCAACAAAGTCTCCCTACAACTTTTGGGCCGAAGCCATCAACACCGCGTGCCATGCATCTAATCGGCTCTACCTCCGCAAAGGCTTGAACAAGACTCCATATGAGATACTCACCGGTAACAAGCCCAACCTCAAGTACTTCTGGGTGTTTGGGTGTAAGTGTTTCATTCTCAAGAAAGGTGTCTGTTTGTCTAAATTTGAGGCTAGAGCTTATGAGGGCATATTTGTTGGTTATGCTACAAACTCTCATGCTTACCGTGTTCTCAATAAGTCCACAGGACTTATTGAGGAAACGTGTAACGTGGAGTTTGATGAGAATAACGGCTCCCAAGTGGAGCAAAGTGGTACTTGTGATTTAGGTGATGAAATTCCTCCCCAAGCCACAAGAAGAATGGGTATTGGTCATATCCTACCCATTGAGGAACCCCTTGTGGCCTAAGGAGAAGGACAATGTTCTACTCAAGTGGAACCTTCACCAACCCAAGACCCACACACTTCCGAAGAACAAAGTGAGGGCCCTCAACCTCAAGAACAAGACCAAGGGTAAGATCAATCTCAAGATGGTGTTGTAACATCAAGTGATGCCCAAGGTCAAGCTCCCTCCTCCGAGCAAGTTCAAGATCAAGTTCCACGGGATCAAGGACAAGCTCAAGACGATGCTTAAGATGATCAAGTGACCACTCCTCGTCTCACCCCCGAGGAGGAATTGGAGCGTCGTGCCGGCAAGGTTGCTTCCAAGCTCTCCACCAAGGATCATCTCATGACGAATGTGCTTGGAAGCTTAAGAAAGGGGGTAAGCACTCGTAGACAATTAGCAAACTATTGTGAACACCACACGTTTGTTTCTTGTGTTAAACCCCACAAGGTCTATGAGGCACTCGAAGATCCGGATTGGCTCAATGCCATGCATGAAGAACTCAAGAACTTCGAGCGCAACAAAGTGTGGAGATTGGTGCCAAGACCGACGGTGAACCACAATGTCATTGGAACCAAGTGGATATTTAAGAACAAGCAAGATACTCATGGGATTATCATTCGCAACAAGGCTCGTTTGGTAGCACAAGGCTACTCCCAAGTCGAGGGTATCAACTACGGTGAAACCTTTGCTCCCGTTGCTCGTCTTGAATCCATTCACATGTTGATTGCATATGCTTCTCATCATAACTTTAAGTTGCAACAAATGGATGTGAAGAGTGCTTTTCTTAATGGTCCTATTAATGAGTTGGTTAATGTCAAGCAACCCCCCAGGTTCGAGGATCCCCACTTTCCCGATCATGTGTATCAACTCGATAAGGCACTCTATGGCCTTAAACAAGCCCCACGCGCGTGGTATGACCACCTTACCGAGTTGTTACAAGACCGTGGTTTTGAAGTTGGGCTAATCGACCCCACTCTTTTTACTAAGAAGGTCAAAGGGGAGTTCTTTGTGTGCCAATTATATGTTGATGATATTATCTTTGGTTCCCCTAACAAAGCTTTCAATGAGGAATCTGCCGCTCTCATGACCTCAAAGTTCGAGATGTCTTCCATGGGAGAGTTGAAGTTTTTTCTCGGGTTCGAAGTGAAGCAAAGGAGAGAAGGAACTTTCATCAACCAAGCCAAATACACTCAATACATGCTTAAGAGATTCAAGCTAAGTGATGTCAAGCATGCGTCCACTCCCATGCCCACCAAGTGCCAACTTGACATTGATCCCAATGGTAAAGTGGTGGATCAAAAGGTATATCGCTCCATGATTGGCTCCTTGCTTTACCTTTGTGCATCTCGACCGGATATCATGTTGAGTGTGGGAATTTGTGCATGGTTTCAAGCCACACCTAAGGAAAGTCACTATGTGGCAGTCAAACGAATCTTTCGATATTTGGCTCATACCCCAAACTTTGGCTTATGGTACCCAAGAGGAGCAAATTTCAAGCTTGTAGGTTATTCGGACTCGGATTGGGTGGGAGACAAAGTGGATAGGAAGTCCACTTCCGGAGGGTGCCAATTTCTTGGTTGCTCTTTGGTAAGTTGGTCTTCTAAGAAGCAAAGTTGTGTGTCTCTCTCATCCACGGAAGCGGAGTATGTGGCTGCCGGTAGTTGTTGTGCACAACTTTTATGGATGAGGCAAACTTTAAAGGATTACGGTGTCACTTGTGACAAAGTGCCTCTTTGGTGTGACAATGAAAGTGCCATCAAGATTTCCCTCAAACCGGTGCAACACTTCAAGACAAAGCATATTGAGGTTAGGTATCACTTCATCCGGGATCACATTAGGCGAGGGGAGATCGAGCTCAACTATGTCAACACTCACGATAACCTTGCAGATATCTTCACGAAGCCTTTGGATGAAGCAAGATTTCACGAGTTAAGGCATGAGCTAAATATCATTGATTCGAGCAATGTGACTTGAACCCTTGCACACCCACCTCACTCAACTTGTTGTCTAGTTTAGGTGTAGGCATGGACATAGGGGGAGTGTTGTTCTCTCAATGAATTTTCCCTCCCCCCATAATGCATAAACTAACCAAACTCTTTCACATTAGCCATTTATTTATGGTACTTGTGCTTCAAAGATGAGTGTTGGTCATGGTCCCAAGGTTAAAATCTTCGCGGCACCATACCTCTAAACTCAAACATAGGTGGCCTCGGCCACTGTCCTCTCTTGGAGAGGTGTGTATCTTCTTTCTTCTTCTCGGTTTTGTGTGTGTGTGTGTCTTTTCGTTTTGTCTCGGTTTCCGCTCGTGTGTTCTGCCCGGTTTGGTCGGATCTTTTTGCGGCAGAGCGGTACTACCGCTGCGTGAGCGGTACTACCGCTGACAAGCGTCAAGCAGTAGTACCGCCCACCCAGCGGTACTACCGCTGCGGGGCGGGCGACTGGGGGGTTAAGTCGGGGCAGGGGGAGTTGCTTCTCCCCCATACCCATTCGCCCCCACACATCTTCTTCGTTGCTCCTGCAACCTCTCGCCGCAGGAGGGGCCCGGCCGGCCGCCGTTTTCGTGCCGTCCCTCTCCATTTCCTCTGGTGGAGTCGATCCCCACCTCGTCCTCTTGCCATGGATGTCGGTATTGCCCCCGTTCTCATTCTCTCTTTGCTTAGATCTTGCATCTAGTTTTTAGGGCAATAGGCATTGTTCTTCTTGTCTTTTGGCTAAGGCAAGGCTTGAGTAGGATGGAGATGGTTTCTAGGCTCTGTGGATTGAAGTTTGGTAGGCTTATTTTTGAATTTGGCATCTCCGGTAGTGCCGGATCTGACCACGGTAGTGAAGAACCACCGTTCCCCATCTGGCGCGGTACTACCGCTCGCCTCGAGCGGTACTACCGCTCTTGTTTCATGCTACTACCGCTGGGGCGGTACTGCCACTGGTTGGTCGCAGTACCACCGTTGTATGCCCAGTTCCGTCTTTTTCCTACCATGCTTTGATCCTTGTTGTTTTGTTTGGTGGCTTATGCTCTTTTCTTTCGTGTGTTTCTTCTGGTCGTGTGTTTGGTTCCAGGTGATGATCATCTTGAGCAGCAGGTCTGCCGTGTCAACCCCGGGCGTGCAACATCAAAGCGCTACCGCACCTTTGAGCCAGCAGGTGGTTCCTCTAGTACTCAACCGCCACCAGCAGGCGCAACCTCAAGTGCTCCACCACCACCTCAGCAGTCGAAGAGATCCGCCAACAAGCCAAAGGGAAAGACTGTGACTGAGATGACTACCAAGGAGTTTTGGGCAAAGCGTCACCGCAACCCCTATGAGGAAGACCAAGATCCCACTTTGGTCAACCGCCCGTTCTGGAACCGCTTTCAGTTTGCCATCTATTTTGATGTGATCAAGGCCAAGAAGAATCTCTATGTTGATGTACGCTCCATCGACACAGATGACCCTGAGTACTTTGGCAAAGCCCTTCAGATGTGTTCTCAGCTGAACATTCTCAGAATCATGCAGTTCAATAAGGATTTTGATGCAGATTTGGTGGCTCAATTCTTTGCTACCGTTCATCTTCGAACTGATGCCGACAGGACTCTGACTTGGATGACCAATGGCAAGTTGCTTTCCGTCAAGTGGCAGGCCTTCATGGAGTTACTTGATGTGGAAGATCACGGGCTTGAGACTCCAGTCGGCTTCCGCCCTCACTGCAATGCTACATCCACTCACAAGCAATCCCTTTGGCCCTATTGTACTGTGAAGGTTAACCCAATGACTAAGAAGGAAACCTATGAGCTGTCTGCCTATCTAGACATCCTTCATCGTGTCTTCCGTGAGACTCTCTTCCCTCGCATCGGGAATCTGGATATGGTCCACTCCTATCTCGTGGACATGCTTCTTTTCTACCAGCATGAGAAGGAAGCAAACACTAGAGAGAGCCTAGACATTTCTCATGTTATGTGGTCTGAACTTCTCTCTGCCGTTTCTGAGCGCAAGTGCCCGATATATGGTCCATTCATCATGAGGCTCATTGAGAAGGCCTAGGCACGTGTCTATCCCAGAGTGATGTTGGAAACTGGAGAATTGGTTTCTCATGAGATCAATCGTCTGAGGAAGAAGGACAACTGGGGCACCCCAACGCCTAAACCCAGGGGTCCATCTACTGCTGCTGACATGGAGACCGAGGGTGGGGCTGCGGCCGATGATCACGAGGAGGAATTTGGGCCCTCTAGTGCAGAACCTTCTTGGGCAAAGAAGTTTAAACGCAAGATGAAGAAGCTTTTCTGCATGGAGTCTCATGGTCAGTACATGACTCATGTGGCTGAGAAGCAGGCCAGGGTGCGTCACTAGGAGCTCATGCGTCACCTGGGTGCGACCGTTGCCAGTGGTTCTGAGAGGCAGATCACTAAAGAGGAGGAATGGATTCACCAACATTGCCCTTGGACCGATTCAGACGCCGAGCAGTTTCCGACCGACGATGGAGGTGCAGACGATCACGCTGAGATGTGATGTTCGAGATTCTCAGCTTGCCATCACTTGGAGCCGTAGCAACGCTCTTTGCCCTTTTGGTGTCTCGATGCCAAAGGGGGAGAGAGTTTAGGGATTTGTGTTGTTGCCGTCTTGCGAGTGTGTCTTTGTGGTTTGTGGTGTCTTGTGTTTTCTCGTTGTCTTTGTTTGGTTTGGTTTGGTGCCAGTGAGACCTAAGTTCTAGTCATATGGTGTGAGACATATGCTACCCTATCGTTACCTTATTATTTATGTCTATTCAGTACTGTAGTATCTTATGAATTGCATGCTTATCTTGTTTTATACCCTGCTCTCATATATCCTGTGCTTAGAATTTTTAGACTATAAAATATAGGGGGAGTGTTGAACCGAATGTGTGTGTCTTGCATTCCAAAGGCACTACTAACTAGGTGCACACATTCAGGGGGAGCCCGTCTATATTTTGTAGTTCTAAGTATCCTTACTTTTATGTCTTTTCCCTATGCAAATCCCTGGTTGTCATCAATCCACCAAAAAGGGGGAGATTGTTAAGGCATATCTCTCTCGATGTAGTTTTGGTTATTGATGACAACATATTTGCGGACTAACCTTGTGCGTTTAGCGTTTCAGAGATTCATCCTTTGGCTCGAGACAATTTCTCTCCCCTCGGACTGTTTTTCAAGACGGTGTAGCTCTTTGGTTTCTTGTTGGTGGACTGGTTTCTTAGGAGTCACCGTACTATCAAGAGGGGGTCCGATTTGGTTTGGCTAGGGTGGAATCATCACGTACACTTTCGTTTCACACCCTCTGGGCCTTCCCGCGTCATTGGAGGTCTTTTACCTTGCAGAATGAGCTGTCTTTAGCCCCAGCGGTAGTACCGCGGTGCCCAGCGGTAGTACCGCTTGTGGTCCTCAGTGGCAGTACCACTGCGGTACCGGGCCACTACCTCCTTGACTCGAGGGGGGCATTTCTCGTGTCGGGTTGAGCGGCACCTGCAGCGGTTGTAGGTGCAGTAGTACCGCTCCAGAGCGGTAGTACCGCCCTGCCACCGCGGCAGCACCGTGTTAAGCCCGTCCGGCAGTACCGTGCTGGGCTAGTCCCTCCTCTGTCTTCTAGTCCTCTCTGCTGGGCGGTAGTACCGTAGGGGGGGGCGGTAGTACCGCTGGGTCCAGCGGTAGTACCTACCGCCCTCTACGGGGCTGTTTAGTGGGGTAACGGTTGGATTGTTACCCCCACTATAAAAGGGGGTCCCCTTCTTCCCCGTTGACCCACCTCTTCCCCCTCAAGCTCCATTAATGCTCCAAGCTCCATTTTCGCCCGATCTCTCTCTCTAGCCAATCAAACTTGTTGATTTGCTCGAGAGTGGTTGAGAAGGCCCCGATCTACACTTCCACCAAGAGATATTTGATTCCCCTACCTATCCCTAGCGGATCTTGTTACTCTTGGGTGTTTGAGCACCCTAGACGGTTGAGGTCACCACGGATCCATAGTCCATTGTGGTGAAGCTTCGTGGTATTGTTGGGAGCCTCCGATTAAGTTGTGGAGATTGCCCCAACCTTGTTTGTAAAGGTCCGGTTGCCGCCTCCAAGGGCACCAATAGTGGAATCACGGCATCTCGCATTGTGTGAGGGCGTGAGGAGAATATGGTGGCCCTAGTGGCTTCTTGGGGAGCATTGTGCCTCCACACCGCTCTAACGGAGACGTACTTCCCCTCAAAAGGAAGGAACTTCGGTAACACATCCTCGTCTTCACCGGGTCCACTCTTGGTTATTATCTCTTACCTTTACTTGTGCAAGCTCATTAGTGTTCCTTCTCTTACTTGCGTGTTTGTTCGTTGTTATTGCATCATATAGGTTGCTTACCTAGTTGCACATCTAGACAACCTACTTTGATGCAAAGTTTAATTTGGTAAAGAAAAGTTAAAAATTGTTAGTTGCCTATTCACCCCTCCCCCCTCTAGTCAACCATATCGATCCTTTCACCTGCAAAAACAAGTTAGCCGTCCTCTACTTTGTTTTTGCAAGTTTTACGTGGCTGCTACGGGCTTCTAGCAAGAACAGTTCTTACCTACGCATCAAAACCACAACGATTTTTTGTCAAGTGTGTTGTTTTAACCTTCAACAAGGACCGGCCATAGTCAAACTCGATTCAACTAAAGTTGGAGAAACAGGCTCCCGCCAGCCACCTATGTGCGAAGCACGTCGGTAGAACCAGTCTCATGAACGCGGTCATGTACTGTCGGTCCAGGCCGCTTCATCCAACAATACTGCCGAATCAATGTAAGACGTTGGTGGTAAGTAGTATGACTATTATCGCCATAACTCTTGTGTTCTACTCGTGCATATAACATCTTCGCATAGACCTGGCTCTGATACCACTGTTGGGGAACGTAGTAATTCAAAAAAAAATTTACGATCACGCAAGATCTAACTGGGAGATGCATAGCAACGAGAGGGGAGAGTGCGTCCATGTACCCTTGTAGACCGAAAGAGGAAGCGCTTAGTAACGCGGTTGATGTAGTCGAACGTCTTCACGATCCAACCGATCCAAGTACCGAACGTACGGCACCTCCATGTTCAGCACGCGTTCATCACGATGACGTCCCTCGATCTCTTGATCTGGACGAGGGAGAGTTCCATCAGCACGACGGCGTGGTGTCAGTGATGATGAAGTTACTAGCGTAGGGCTTCACCTAAGCACTACGACGATATGACCGATGTGTTAAACTGTGGAAGGGGGCACCGCACACGGCTAAGAGATTGTTTGTTGTCCTTTGGGGTGCCCCCGCCTCCGTATATAAAGGGGGGAGGAGGAAGTGGCCAGCCAAGGGGGGCGCGCCATGGGGGGAGTCCTACTTGGACTCCTAGTCCAAGTAGGATTCGCCCCCCCCTCTTTCCTTCCACCGGAGAGGAAAAAGGGGAAGGGAGAGAGAGGGACAAGGAAAGAGAGGGGACGCCCTCTCCCCTAGTCCAATTCGGTTTGGGCAAGAGGGGGGCGCGCGCCTCCCCACGTGGCATTCCTTCTCTCCTCCAATATGGCCCAATAGGCCCAATACTTCCCCCAGGGGGTTCCGGTAACCCCTCGGTACTACAGTAAAATATCTGAACCACTCGGAACCATTACGATGTCTGAATATAACCTTCCAATATATGAATCTTTACCTCTCGACCATTTTGAGACTCCTCGTCATGTCTGTGATCTCATCGGGACTCTGAACAAACTTCGGTCATCAAATCACATAACTCATAATACAAATCGTCATCAAACATTAAGCGTGCGAACCCTACAGGTTCGAGAACTATGTAGACATGACCGAGACACATCTTCGGTCAATAACCAATAGCGGAACTTGGATGCTCATATTGGCTGCTACATATTCTATGAAGATCTTTATCGGTCAAACCGCATAACAACATATGTCATCCCCTTTGTCATCGGTATGTTACTTGCCCGAGATTCGATCGTCGGTATCATCATACCTAGTTCAGTCTCGTTACCGGCAAGTCTCTTTACTCGTTCCGTAATGGATCATCCCGTAACTAACTCATTAGTCACATTGCTTGCAAGGCTTATAGTGATGTGCATTATCGAGAGGGCCCAGAGATACCTCTCCGATACTCGGAGTGACAAATCCTAATCTTGATCTATGCCAACTCGACAAACACCATCGAAGACACCTGTAGAGCATCTTTATAATCACCCGGTTACATCGTGACATTTGATAGCACACAAAGTGTTCCTCCGGTATTCGGGAGTTGCATAATCTCATAATCAGAAGAATATGTATAAGGCATGAAGAAAGCAATAGCAATAAAACTAAACGATCATAATGCTAAGCTAACGGATGGGTATTGTCCATCACATCATTCTCTAATGATGTGATACCGTTCATCAAATGACAACACATGTCTATGGTCAGGAAACATAACCATCTTTGATTAACGAGCTAGTCAAGTAAAGGCATACTAGGGACACTTTGTTTGTCTATGTATTCACACATGCACTAAGTGTCCGGTTCATACAATTCTATCATGAATAATAAACATTTATCATGATATAAGGAAATATAAATAATAACTTTATTATTGCCTCTAGGGCATATTTCCTTCAAGGGTATGATTTGTTCATCCCTCATTTACTCGTTCATGTGTTAGCTGTACATGCTATGTTCATAGATGTTTTGATTCTATGTACTGTAAGTGCTCACATGCTTAGGTATCAGTTTGAGTTGCTGATACGTCTCCAACGTATCTATAATTTTTGATTGTTCCATGCTATTATATATTCTGTTTTGGATGTTTAATGGGCTTTATTATACACTTTTATATTATTTTTGGGACTAACCTATTAACCCAAGGCCCAATGCAAATTGCTGTTTTTTTGCCTATTTCAGTGTTTCGCAGAAAAGGAATATCAAGCGGAGTCCAAACGGAATGAAACCTTCGGGAGCGTGATTTTTGGAACAAACATGATCCAAAGGACTTGGAGTGGACGTCAAGAAACAACCGAGGAGGCCACGAGGCAGGGAGGCGCGCCTACCCCCTGGGCGCGCCCCCACCCTCGTGGGCCCCTCGTGGCTCTCCTGACTGACTTCCTTAGCCTATATATACTTATATACCTTGAAAATATTCAGGAGCACCACGAAACCCTATTCCCACCGCCACAACCTTCTGTACCCATGAGATCCCATCTTGGGGCCTTTTCCGGCGCTCCGTCGGAGGGGGCATCGATCACGGAGGGCTTCTACATCAACACCATAGCCTCTCCGATGATGTGTGAGTAGTTTACCTCAGACCTTCGGGTCCATAGTTATTAGCTAGATGGCTTCTTCTCTCTCTTTGGATCTCAATACAAAGTTCTCCTCGGTCTTCTTGGAGATCTATTCGATGTAACTCTTTTTGCGGTGTGTTTGTCGAGATCCGATGAATTGTGGGTTTATGATCAAGATTATCTATGAACAATATTTGAATCTCCTCTGAATTCTTGTATGTATGATTTGTTATCTTTGAAAGTCTCTTCGAATTGTCTGTTTGGTTTGGCCTACTAGATTGATCTTTCTTGCAACGGGAGAAGTGCTTAGCTTTGGGTTCAATCTTGCGTTGCTCGATCCCAGTGACAAAAAAGGAAACGACACGTATTGTATTGTTGCCATCGAGGATAAAAAGGTGGGGTTTATTTCATATTGCTTGAGTTTATCCCTCTACATCATGTCATCTTATCTAATGCGTTACTCTGTTCTTATGAACTTAATACTCTAGATGCATGCTGGATAGCAGTCGATGTGTGGAGTAATAGTAGTAGATGCAGGTAGGAGTCGGTCTACTTGTCACGGACGTGATTCCTATATACATGATCATGCCTAGATATTCTCATAATTATTCGCTTTTCTATCAATTGCTCGACATTAATTTGTTCATCCACCGTAATACTTATGCTATCTTGAGAGAAGCCACTAGTGAAATCTATGGCCCCCGGGTCTATTCTTCATTATATTAATCTCCCGTCAACAAGTTATTTCTGGCACTGTTTATTTTGCAATCTTTACTTTTAATCTTTATCATAAAAATACCAAAAATATTATCTTATCATCTCTATCAGATCTCACTTTTGCAAGTGGCCGTGAAGGGATTGACAACCCCTTTATCGCGTTGGTTGCAAGGTTCTTATTTATTTGTGTAGGTACGAGGGACTTGCGTGTGGCCTCCTACTAGATTGATACCTTTGGTTCTCAAAAACTGAGGGAAAAATACTTACGCTACTTTGCTGCATCACCCTTTCCTCTTCAAAGGAAAAACCAACACATGCTCAAGAGATAGCAGTTGCATACTGTGATTGCCAGATTTACTGTTTACGTATGGATTAGTCTAATCGAAAAGGTGTTAATATTTCCAGCAAACTTAATACTACGTTTAGGCGGTTGAAACTTAATATTGTAAGTTGAGGCGATCCATATGAAACTTGATAATAAAACTTAAAAGAAACTTGGCAAAAGAGATTTTCTCTCTCTCTAAGAGCAACTCCAACGCGCCGACCCAAACGGACTGTGCTTTTATCCGCTTGGGTCGGCCGCCCGCTCAGCGTCCGTCCTGTTTGAGATTTGGGTCGGCCGTGCGTCCAACGCGCCGACCCATTTCATGTCCGCACACAATTTTTTTAAAAAAGGCTCGCGGCCATGTTGTCGCCCGAAAGTTCATGCCGGCACCATGCCAGGGCCGGCATACAAATGCCAGCTTCAGAAAACACCACACAATTCGGCTGGCGCACTTGCCAGCACCCGGCACACATGCCAACACACAAAAAAGGGGCGGGAGTTCGACCACACCATCACGGCCGTGGTCATGCCAGCATACTTGCCGGCATGCAAAAAAGGATGGCACTCGCTGCCATTGGCCACTCGTCGTCGAACTTGAGCATGTTGGCATGCATCTTCTTGAACCACGACCTCTTCCTTGGCGGCACGGTGTTGAGATCCACCTTCATGATCTCCACCACGGTCATCATGCTCGCAAGAACCACTTATTTTGCCTTGCTCTTGGCGTTGGCGGCCTCGCTCTCTAGCATCTTGGCTTGCTTCTTCGCCTCCATCTCAAGCATCTTGACTTGCTTCTCTACATCCATCTCAAGCCTCCTCCTTTTGATCTCCATGAAGGCGTTAATTTGTTCTTCTTTGTATCATCAACGCTCCTCCTCCCTTGAGTCCTTCTTGCTCATCATGCCCTCCAGGCTTGCGATCAAGGCGTTGGACGCCGCATCCCGCTTGTCCTCCTTCTTGGAGTTGGTCTCCCCCCACGGCCGTGCCTTCTCGCCATCCCCAACCTCCTCCACGGCTTGCTTCCCCCCACGCGACTTGAGGGCTGCATATTGCGCCTTGAACTTCTCCTCGTCTTTGATGACCCTAAAGCAATAGGAGAGGTTGAAGCACTTGCCATTGTGTTGGACCTTGAATGCCACTAAAGCTTGAAATGCCTACAAATGTATTTCATGCAAGCATATTGGCAAATGGTATGGAAATGGACACGCAAGCATAAACAAAATGACACAAAAGAGGGCGGCTTGCTAGCATACCATGTCTTGCATGCCAATGCCGCTATGAGCCGGGCCCTGACGCTCTCAAGAGTGGCACAAAACTTGTTGCACTCTTGTTGGATCACCCTCCACCGCTTCGAAATGGACACCCACCCGCGCGTGCTTATTATTTGGTACGGCGGAAACTTCTTGCGCTCATGGAACTCACGATGGACACGAATCCAAAAGGTTGATGCCTTTTGTTCGGCGCCCGTCTTGGGGTCTTGCCCAATGTCTCCCCAGCACTCACAAAGAAGCTTGTCCTCGGCCGCCGTGTATGCCTTCGTCCGCTTGCTCTTGCGCCCCGGCTTCGCCCCGGCGGCTTGGTTGGCGAGCTCGTCCTCAAACAAAGGCTCCCTTTGATTTCGCACTTGTCCTCTTACTCTTTCCCGTAGTCCTTCGAAAACTTGTGGTCGAGTGGGAAGCCGTCCAGGTCCAGGCCGACCTGATCATGCATGAAGGCCACCTGATCTTGATCAAAGGTGGACGGCGTGAACGACCCTCAACCGTCTTGGGTTTGTGTTTTGTCGGGATCGTAGCCAGCCCCGGCGGCACCGCCAGCGGCCGGCGCACCACCCTCGAAGATGATGTTCTGCATGTAGTCATTGTCGCCGGAGGCCGGTATTCCGTCGCATAGGTTGCGCACGCCCGGCAGCACGTCGGCTGGCATGTGCCATGCGCGTTTCCTCGCGCCTCCGGATGACGAGCCACCGGCCACCGGTGTGGCGTCGAGGTCGATGGGCGCGGGCGCGAGCGTGGAAGGCGCCACCACGCTCACCTCGGGCGAGCACTCCCCGGAGAGGCGGGAGGCCTACGGGTAGACGTGGAATCCGGGCATCGGGGTGCAAGCCGACGCGTGGGGCGAGTCGGGCAGCACCATCCGAGGGAACGCGGATGAGCCGGTGCTGGACGTGGCCACGCCGCCGTTGATGAGGCCGTGTTGGCTAGGGTTTAACCCTAGCATATAGAGCGCCTCCCTCATTGCCGCCACGACGCGGGCGTTGGTGACCTCCTGCTGCGCGGCAGCGGCGACGGCGGCCGCCGCGATGGCTTCGTCCCTCACGTCCACCGCGTGCCTCCGCCCCTTCTACTTTGTTTGACTCCCTTGCTCGTTGTTCGGGCGTCAGTATCTTCTTCGGCTTGCGCGCGACGACGGTCTTGCATGGGGCGCGAGGCTTGCCTTTGTCGGAGGGGCCGGTCGTCATGCCGGACGAGACGAGGGACACAAGGCCGACAGCAGCATCGAGGTCGTCATCCATGGCGGGCGGCGGGAGCGCGCGCGGGCGGGTTTTTGAGGGGAAATGATGGAGGCTGCCACCGACCAGCGGGCCAGGGGAAGGAGAAGGCGAGCGCATGCGCGTCCGTCTCATGTCCGCGCCGACGCAAATCCAGCTCAAAAATGAATCGGAAATGGGTCGACAAGTTGGGCCGACTTTTATGTCCGTGCCTATCCAAACAAACGTTGACGGATGAAATGGGTTGCCCTGTTCGAGTTGCTCTAAGAAGAGAGAGAGGCGGTTCCAAAGATTGGTCTAGACTCGGCCCACACCGCGCTCCTTCCCGCACCACAGCAATGACACGTGGGCCCGTCGGCTCCCAGGCACGAAAAACACATTTAATTGTCCTCCAATCACCCGTCCAAAAACAACTATAAACTCGAAAGGAAGAAAAGCACGCTAACTTTCACAGACAAGTGGCCCCACCCCTCAACCAACTAAATATTCTTCCTCCCCCCTTCCCCTTATAAATACCGTCGGGCCCCTTGCCTTTTCCCCCGAAGAAGCAGACCACCACCACCTCATTCAATCAGCAGTCCTCATTTTCTCAGAGGGGGAAGGGAGGAAGCGGTTGCGTGTTCGCGGAGAAGCAGAGACCAAACCCTCTCCTCCTCGCGCGGGCACCGGGCGGAGAGGGAGGAGGGGCGCGCGGAGGACGAAGGCCGCCAGCAGCCAGCCGCGTCGACCCGAGCCGCCGGCCAAGGTAATACCGCCTCCTCCGATCCCCAAACCCCGCTCAATCCCGTCGCGTGCCGCCGATTCGGCGCGGGGAGTAGATTGATTGATTCAATCGGGAGTGTCCTGGCCGGGGACTCCGTTTCCTGCGGTTGATCGGCCACCGCAGGTGGGTTCTGGGGCTGCTGCG